>NC_088397.1:102425737-102575750 GCF_034236695.1 Oncorhynchus nerka
TATTTCGTCTAATGAGTAGTCTGTAGTGTATAGTCTAATGAGTAGTCTGTAGTATTTCGTCTAATGAGTAGTCTGTAGTGTATGGTCTAATGAGTAGTCTGTAGTATTTCGTCTAATGAGTAGTCTGTAGTGTATGGTCTAATGAGTAGTCTGTAGTGTATAGTCGAACGAGTAGTCTGTAGTGTATAGTCTAACGAGTAGTGTGTAGTGTATAGTTTATGGTGTGCAGTATGTAGTGGTAATGTATAGTCTACAGTGTGTAGTCTGTAGTTTATGGTGTGCAGTATGTAGTGGTAATGTATAGTCTACAGTGTGTAGTCTGTAGTCTATGGTGTGCAGTATGTAGTGGTAATGTATAGTCTACAGTGTGTAGTCTGTAGTCTATGGTGTGCAGTATGTAGTGGTAATGTGTAGTCTACAGTGTGTAGTCTGTAGTCTATGGTGTGTAGTGTGTAGTTAGAATTCTGATGTGTAGTGTGTAGTCTACAGTGTGTAGTCTGTAGTCTATGGTGTGTAGTATGTAGTTAGAATTCTGATGTGTAGTGTGTAGTCTACAGTGTGTAGTCTGTAGTCTATGGTGTGTAGTCTGTAGTTAGAATTCTGGTGTGTAGTCTGTAGTCTACAGTGTGTAGTCTGTAGTTTATGGTGTGCAGTATGTAGTGGTAATGTATAGTCTACAGTGTGTAGTCTGTAGTCTATGGTGTGTAGTGTGTAGTTAGAATTCTGATGTGTAGTGTGTAGTCTACAGTGTGTAGTGTGTAGTCTACAGTGTGTAGTCTGTAGTCTATGGTGTGTAGTGTGTAGTTAGAATTCTGATGTGTAGTGTGTAGTCTACAGTGTGTAGTGTATAGTCTACAGTGTGTAGTCTGTAGTCTATGGTGTGTAGTCTGTAGTTAGAATTCTGGTGTGTAGTCTGTAGTCTACAGTGTGTAGTCTGTAGTCTACAGTGTGTAGTCTGTAGTTTATGGTGTGCAGTATGTAGTGGTAATGTATAGTCTACAGTGTGTAGTCTGTAGTCTATGGTGTGTAGTCTGTAGTATGTAGTTAGAATTCTGATGTGTAGTGTGTAGTCTACAGTGTGTAGTCTGTAGTCTATGGTGTGTAGTCTGTAGTATGTAGTTAGAATTCTGATGTGTAGTGTGAAGACCGTAATGTGTAGTATCATGTGTAGTCGGTGCTGTGTAGTCTAATCTGTAATGTGTAGTATGTAGTCTATATTATGTAGTGTCATGTCTGTAGTGTGTAGTATATTGTGTAGTCTATAGTGTTTAGTCTGTAGTCGTAATGTGTAGTATGTACTGTGTTGTCTGTAGTCCGTAGTCTATATTGTGCATTGTGTGGTCAAGTGTGTAATCTGTACTATGAAGTGTGTAGTCTATATTGTGTAGTCTATAGTTTGTAGTCAATATTGTTTAGTCTGTAGTCTAGTGTGTAGTCTATAGTGGTAATGTGTAGTCTATTGTGTAGTGTGAAATCTGTAGTCTTGTGTAGTATGTCGTCTTTTGTGTAGTTTATAGTGTGTAATCGTTAGTCTCCTGTGTAATATGTAGTGTGTAGTCTACAGTGTGGAGTCTACCATATGTGGTATATAATGAGTGATTTGTAATATGTAGTCTATTGTGTAGTCTCTAGTATGTAGTCTATTGTGTAATCTGTAGGTAGTAGTCCGTAGTGTGAAGTGTGTCGTCTGTAGGCAATCTGTAGTGTGTTGTGTACAGTCTGCAGTGTAAAGTGTCATCTGTAGTTTGTAGTGTGTCGTCTGCCGTATGTAGTCTGTAGTCTATTTTGTAGTGTGTAGTCTATATTGTGGTGTGTGGAGTCTGTGGTGTACACCTCATTCCTACAGGAAGGAGTCCTTCAGTGGAACCACAACATCTCATTGATGCTGACAGCACTGTGTCTTAATCTAGCCATTTCCCAGACCACAGTTACATTGTAATAGCAGGGAGTTTTTTTTTTACCAGACTAGTTACATTGTTATTCTTTGGATTTTCTCCTACCATATCTATTGTGTTATATTCTCCGACATTATATTAATATTTCTACAAACTTCAAAGTGATTTCTTTCCAATGGTACCAGTTATAGCAGGGTGTGTTTTACCAGACTACAGTTACGTTGCTATGGCAGGGTGTGTTTTACCAGACTACAGTTACGTTGCTATGGCAGGGTGTGTTTTACCAGACTACAGTTACGTTGCTATGGCAGGGTGTGTTTTACCAGACTACAGTTACATTGCTATGGCAGGGTGTGTTTTACCAGACTACAGTTACGTTGCTATGGCAGGGTGCGTTTTACCAGACTACAGTTACGTTGCTATAGCAGGGTGTGTTTTACCAGACTACAGTTACGTTGCTATAGCAGGGTGCGTTTTACCAGACTACAGTTACGTTGCTATAGCAGGGTGCGTTTTACCAGACTACAGTTACGTTGCTATGGCAGGGTGTGTTTTACCAGACTACAGTTACGTTGCTATGGCAGGGTGTGTTTTACCAGACTACAGTTACGTTGCTATGGCAGGGTGTGTTTTACCAGACTACAGTTACGTTGCTATAGCAGGGTGTGTTTTACCAGACTAGTTACGTTGCTATAGCAGGGTGTGTTTTACCAGACTATTTACATTGGTATAGCAGTGTTCTCAGTTCATCGCGGAGACAGGAAAAAGAGCTCTCTGGGAAGAAGAAGAAAGGAGGTGGTGTATGTTCCATGATTAACTACTTATGGTGTGATAACACAGAAACTCAAGTTCTTTGGTTCACCCGACCTAGAATACCTCAATCAAACGCCGACAATATTATCTCCCAAGATAATTTTCTTCGGTTATAGGAGCTCCCGAGTGGTGCAGCGGTCTAAGGCTCTGCATCTCAGTGCTAGAGGCGTCACTACAGACCCTGGTTTGATTCCAGGCTGTATCACAACTGGCCGTGATTGGGAGTCCCATATGGCGGCGCACAATTGGCCCCCTGTCGTCTGGGTTAGGGTTTGACCATGGTAGGCAGTCATTGTAAATAAGATTTTGTACTTAACGGACTTGCCTAGTGAAATAAATAGTCACAGCCGTGTATATCCCGCCTCAAGCTGATACCATGACGGACCTCAAGGAACTACACTGGAAACCAAATATCCTGAGGCCGCATTTATTGAAGCTGGGGATTTTAACAAAGCAAATTTGAGGAAAATTCTACCGAAGTTCTATCAACACATTGACTGTAGTACGTGCTTAGGAAAAACACTCGCCCTTTCGAGATGCCTACAAGGCCCTCCCCCACCCTCCCTTCGGGAAAATCAGATCACAACTCAATTTTTCATCTCCTATAGACAGAAACTCAAACAGAAAGTACCCGTGCTGAGGTCTATTCAACACTGGTCTGACCAATCGAAATCCATGCTTCAAGATAGTTTTTATCACGTGGACTGGGATATGTACCGGTTAGCCTCTGAGAATAACATTGACTGAGTTCATCAGGAAGTGTTTAGGGGATGTTGTTCCCACTGTGACTATTAAAATCTACCCAAACCAGAAACCATGGATAGATGGAAAAATTTGCGCAAAACTGAAAGTGCGAACCACCGCATTGAACGATGGCAAGGTGTCTGGGAATCTGGTTGTATACAAACTGTGTAGTAATTTCCTCCGTAACGCAATCAAACAGGCAAAACGTCAGTACAGAGACAAAGTGGAGTCGCAATTCAACGGCTCAAATCAAAGTTTATTTGTCACGTGCGCCGAATACAACAGGTAGACCTTACAGTGAAATGCTTACTTACAGGCTCTAACCAATGGTGCGGGAAAAAAAAGTGTGTGTGTAGGTAAGTAAAAGAAATAAAACAACAGTAAAAAGACATTTGAAAGAAGAGTAGCAAGGCTATATACAGACACCTGTTAGTCAGGCTGATTGAGGTATTATGTACATGTAGGTATCGTTAAAGTGACTATGCATATACTGTATGATGAACAGAGAGTAGCAGAAGCGTAAAAATAGGGGTTGGCGGGTGGTGGGACACAATGCAGATAGCCCGGTTAGCCAATGTGCGGAGGCACTGGTTGGTCGGGACAATTTAGGTAGTATGTACATGAATGTAGAGTTAAAGTGACTATGCATTTACATTTACATTTAAGTCATTTAGCAGACGCTCTTATCCAGAGCGACTTACAAATTGGTGCATTCACCTTATGACATCCAGTGGAACAGCCACATTACAATAGTGCATCTAAATCTTTTAAGGGGGGGTGAGAAGGATTACTTTATCCTATCCTAGGTATTCCTTAAAGAGGTGGGGTTTCAGGTGTCTCCGGAAGGTGGTGATTGACTCCGCTGTCCTGGCGTCGTGAGGGAGTTTGTTCCACCATTGGGGGGCCAGAGCAGCGAACAGTTTTGACTGGGCTGAGCGGGAACTGTACTTCCTCAGTGGTAGGGAGGCGAGCAGGCCAGAGGTGGATGAACGCAGTGCCCTTGTTTGGGTGTAGGGCCTGATCAGAGCCTGGAGGTACTGAGGTGCCGTTCCCCTCACAGCTCCGTAGGCAAGCACCATGGTCTTGTAGCGGATGCGAGCTTCAACTGGAAGCCAGTGGAGAGAGCGGAGGAGCGGGGTGACGTGAGAGAACTTGGGAAGGTTGTACACCAGACGGGCTGCAACGTTCTGGATGAGTTGTAGGGGTTTAATGGCACAGGCAGGGAGCCCAGCCAACAGCGAGTTGCAGTAATCCAGACGGGAGATGACAAGTGCCTGGATTAGGAAGAGCAGCTCCGTCTTGCCGAGGTTCAGCTTGAGGTGGTGATCCGTCATCCACACTGATATGTCTGCCAGACATGCAGAGATGCGATTCGCCACCTGGTCATCAGAAGGGGGAAAGGAGAAGATTAATTGTGTGTCGTCTGCATAGCAATGATAGGAGAGACCATGTGAGGTTATGACAGAGCCAAGTGACTTGGTGTATAGCGAGAATAGGAGAGGGCCTAGAACAGAGCCCTGGGGGACACCAGTGGTGAGGAGACAGATTCATATACTGTATGATGAACAGAGAGTAGCAGCAGCGTAAAATAGGGGTTGGGGGGGCGGCACACAATGCAAATAGTCCGGGTAACCATTTGGTTACCTGTTCAGGAGTCTTATGGCTGGGGGACAAAAACTGTTGAGAAGCCTTCTTGTCCTAGACTTGGCACTCCGGTACCGCTTGCCATGCGGTAGTAGAGAGAAGAGTCTATGACTGGGGTAGCTTGGGTATTTGACAATTTTTCGGGCCTTCCTCTGACACCGCCTGGTGTAGAGGTCCTGGATGACAGGAAGCTTGGCCCCAGTGATGTACTGGGCCGTACACACTACCCTCCGTACACACTACCCGCCTTGCGGTCGGAGGCCGAACAATAGCCCTACCAGGCAGTGATGCCTTCGGTCAGGATGCTCTCGATGTTGCAGCTGTAGAACCTTTATAGTATCTCAGAACCCATGCCAAATCTTTTTAGTTTCCTGAGGGGGAATACTGTCTTGGTGTGTTTGGACCAATCTAGTTGTTGATGTGGACATGTGCTGTCTCGCCGTTGATCAGGCCTACCACTGTTGTGTCATCAGCAAACTTAATGATGGTGTTGGAGTCGTGCCTGGCCATGGAGTCGTGGGTGAACAGGGAGTACAGGGGGGGACTGAGCACACACCCCTGGGGAGCTCCAGTGTTGAGGATGTGTTGGCAGATGTGTTGCTACCTACCCTCACCACCTGGGGGTGGCCTGTCAGGAAGTCCAGGATCCAGATGCAGAGGGAGGTGTGTAGTCCCAGGATCCTTAGCTTGGTGATGAGCTTTAAGGGTACTATGGTGTTGAACGCTGAGCTGTAGTCAATGAACATCATTCTCACATAGGTGTTCCTTTTGTCCAGGTGGGAAAGGGCAGAGTGGAGTGCAATAGAGATTGCATTATCAGTGGATCTGTTTGGGCGGTATGCAAATTGAAGTGGGGTCTATGGTTTCTGGGATAATGGTGTTGATGTGAGCCATCACCAGCCTTTCAAAGCACTTCATGGCTATGGACGCGAGTGCCACGGGTCTGTAGTCATTTAGGCAGGTTGCCTTTGTATTCTTGGGCACAGGGACCATGGTGGTCTGCTTGAAGCATGTTGGTATTACAGACAATCAGGGACGTGTTGAAAATGTCAGTGAAGACACCTGCCAGTTGGTCAGCACATGCCCGGAGCACACGTCCTGGTAATCCATCGGGCCCCGCAGCCTTGTGTATGTTGACCTGTTTAAAGGTCTTACTCAGGTCGGCTACGGAGAGCGTGATCACACAGTCGTCAGCTGAAGCTCTCATGCACGCCTCAGTATTGCTTGCCTCGAAGCGAGCATAGAAGTGATTTAGCTCGTCTGGTAGGCTCGTGTCACTGGACAGCTTGTGGCTGTGCTTCTCTTTGTAGTCTGTAATAGTTTGCAAGCCCTTCCACATCCGACAAGTGTCAAAGCCAGTGTAGTATGATTCAAGCTTAGCCCTGTATTGATGCTTTGCCTGTTTGATGGTTCGTCGCAGGGCATAGCGGGATTACTTGTAAGCTTCCGGGTTAGAGTCCCGCACCTTGAAAGTGGCAGCTCTATCCTTTAGCTCAGTGCGAATGTTGCCTGTAATCCATGGCTTCTGGTTGGGGAATGTATATACAGTCACTGTGGGGACGACTTCCTCAATGCACTTATTGATAAAGTCAGTGACAAATGTGATGTATTCCTCAATGTCATCGGAAGAATCCCGGAACATGTTCCAGTCTGTGATAGCAAAGCAGTCCTGTAGTTTAGCATCTGCTTCATCTGACCACTTTTTTATAGATCGAGTCACTGGTGCTTCCTGCTTTAATTTGAGCTTGTAAGCAGGAATCAGGAGGATAGAGTTGTGGTCGGATTTACCAAATGGAGGGCGAGGGATAGCTTTGTATGCGTCTCTGTGTGTGGAGTACAAGTGATCTTGAATTTTTTTCCCTCTGGTTGCACATTTAACATGTTGATAGAAATTTGGTAGAACTGATTTAAGTTTCCCTGCATTAAAGTCTCCGGCCACTAGGAGCGCCGCCTCGGTGAGTTTCCTGTTTGCTTATTTCCTTATACAGCTGACTGAGTGAGGTTTTAGTGCCAGCATCTGTCTGTGGTGGTAAATAAACAGCCATGAAAAATATAGCTGAGAACTTCCTAGGCAAATAATGTGGCCTGCAATTTATGACAATATACTCTACTTCAGGCGAGCAAAATCTAGAGACTTCCTTAGATTTCCTGCACCAGCTGTTGTTTACAAATATGCACAGACCCCCCCCCCCGTCTTACCGGAGTGTGCTGTTCTATCCTGCCAGTGCAGCGTGTATCCCGCTAGCTGAATATCCATTTCGTCATTCAGCCACGATTCCGTGAAGCATAGGATATTACTGTTTTTGATGTCTCGTTGGTAGGATATTCGTGATCGTACCTCGTCTAGTTTATTGTCCAATGATTGCACGTTGGTGAGTAATATTGACGTGACGGCAGCTTTCCTAGTGGTCTTCTGCGGGTCCGGACGAGGCATCCGGCTCTTCGTCCTCTGCGTCGCTTCCTTTTGCGAATAATTGGGATGTCTGCCCTGTGGGGTGTTTGGAGAATATCGTGTGAGTCCTGCTTGTTGTTGAAATCTTTGTCTAATCCGAGGTGAGTGATCACTGTCCTTATATCCAGAAGCTCTTTTCTTACGTAAGATATGGTTGCAGAAACATTATGTACAAAATTATTTACAAATCTCGCAACAAAAAAAACACATAGCACAATTGGTTAGGAGACCGTAAAACGGCGGCCATCTCCTCCGGACGTATGTGGCAGGGTCTACAGACAATCAAGGATTACAAAGGGAAAACCGGCCACGTCGTAGACACCGATGTCTTGCTCCCGGACAAGCTAAACACCATCTTAGCCCGCATTGAGGATAACACAGTGCCACCAACGTGGCCCGCTCCTAAGGACTGTGGGCTCTCGTTCTCCATGGCCGATGTGAGTAAGACTGTCGGCCCAGATGTCATCCCTAGCCCAGTCTTCAGAGTATGCGCAGACCAGCTGGCTGGAGTGTTCACGGACATATTCAATCTCTCGCTACCCCAGTTTGCTGTCTCCACATGCTTCAAGATGTCCACCATTGTTCCTGTACCCAAGAAAGCAAAGGTAACTGAACTAAATGACTATCGCCGCGTAGCACTCACTTCTGTCATCATGAAGTGCTTTGAGAGGCTAATTAAGGATCATATCACCTCTACCTTACCTGACAGCCTAGACTCACTTCAATTTGCTTACCACCCCAATAGAGCCACAGAAGACGCAATAGCCATCGCACTGCACACTGCCCTAGCTCATCTGGACAAGAGGAATACCTACGTCAGAATGCTGTTCATTGACTATAGCTTAGCCTTCAACACCATAGTACCCCCCAAGCTCATTATTAAGCTCGGGATCTGAACCCTATGTAACTGGGTCCTGGACTTCCAAGACAACTTCCAGTTGCTTCTCAACACAGGGGCCCCACAAGGGTGCATGGTCCTGTACTCCCTGTTCACCGATGACTGCGTGGCCATTCACGTCTCCAAATCAATCATCAAGTTTGCAGACGACACAACAGCCTGATTACCAACAATGATGAGACAGCCTACAGGGAGGTGAGGGCCCTGGCGGAGCGGTGCCAAGAAAATAATCTCTCCCTCATCGTTAACAAAACTAAGGAGCTGATTGTGGACTTCAGGAAAGAGAAGAGGGAGCATTCCCCTATCCACCTCAACGGAACCGCAGTGGACAAGGTGGAAAGTTCCTTGGTGTAAACATCACTGACAAAATGAAATGGTCCACCCACACAGACAGCGTAACAGTGCATCTTCAACCTCAGGAAGCTGAAGAAATTAGTCTTGGCCCCTAAAACCCTCACAAACTTTCACAGATGCAAAATTGAGAGGGTCCTGTTGGGCTGTATCACCGCCTGGTACGTCAACTGCACCCCCCCGCAAACGCATGGCTCTTCAGAGGCCAAAAAGTTCAATGACATCAACCACCTGAGCCACGGCCTGTTCACCCCGCTATCATCCAGAAGGTGAGGTCAGTACATGTGCATCAAAGCTGCGACCGAGACACAGCTTCTATCTCAAGGCCATCAGACTGTTAAATAGCCATCACTAGACGGATACTCAACCCTGCACCTTAGGGGTTGCTGCCCTATATACAGTTGAAGTCGGAAGTTTACATACACCTTAGCCAAATACATTTAAACTCAGTTTTTCACAATTCCTGACATTTAATCCTCGTAAAAATTCCCTGTTTTAGGTCAGTTAGGATCACCATTTTATTTTAAGAATGTGAAATGTCAGCATAATAGTAGAGAGAATAATATATTTCAGCTTTTATTGCTTTCATCACATTTCTAGTCGGTCAGAAGTTTACATACACTCAATTATTATTTGGTAGCATTGCCTTTAAATTGTTTAACTTGGGTCAAACATTTCAGGTAGCCTTCCACAAGCTTCCCACAATGAGTTGGGTGAATTTTGGTCCATTTCTCCAGGCAGAGCTGGTTTAACTGAGTCAGGTTTGTAGGCCTCCTTACTCGCACACGCTTTTCAGTTCTGCCCATAAATGTTCTATAGGAGTGAGGTCGGGGCCTTGTGAATGCCTTGTTGCCATTTTGCCACAACTTTGATAGTATGCGTGGGATCATTGTCCATTTGGAAGACCCCTGTGATTCACGGTTGGGATGGTGTTCTTTGGCTTGCAAGCCTCCCCCTTTTCCTCCAAACATAACGATGGTCATTATAGCCAAACAGTTCTATTTTTGTTTCATCAGACCAGAGGACATTTCTCCAAAAAGTACGATCTTTGTACCCATGTGCAGTTGCAAACCGTAGTCTGGATTTTTTTAATGGCAGTGGTTTCTTCCTTGTTGAGCGGCCTTTCAGGTTATGTCGATATAGGACTTGTTTTACTGTGGATATAGATACTTTTGTACCTGTTTCCTCCACCATCTTCACAAGGTTGTTCTGGGATTGATTTGCACTTTTCGCACCGAAGTACGTTCATCTCTAGGTGACAGAACCTACCTGCGTGGTCCCATGGTGTTTATAGTTGCGTACTATTGCTTGTACAGATGAACGTGGTACCTTCGGGGGTTTGGAAATTGCTCCCAAGGATGAAGACTTGTGGCGTTCTACAATCTTTTTTTCTGAGGTCTTGGCTGATTTCTTTTGATTTTCACATGATATCAAGGAAAGAGGCACTGAGTTTGAAGGTAGGCCTTGAAATACATCCACAGGTACACCTCCAATTGACTCTAAATTATGTCTAAATTATGTCTAAAGCCATGACATAATTTTCTGGAATTTTCCAAGCTGTTTAAAGGCAGAGTCAACTTTGTGTATGTAAACTTATAACCCACTGGAATTGTGATAGTGAATTATAACTGAAATAATCTGTCTGTAAACAATTGTTGGAAAAATTACTTGTGCCATGCACAAAGTAGATGTCCTAACCGACTTCGCAAAACTACAGTTAACAAGAAATGTGTGGAGTCGTTGAAAAACAAGTTCTAATGACACCAACCTAGGTGTATGTAAACATCCAACTTCAACTGTACATAGACATGGAATCACTGGACACTTTAATAATGTTTACATATTGCTTTACTCATATATACTGTATTTTAGTCAATGCTACTCCAACATTGTTTGTCCTAATATTTATATATTCTTAATTCCATTATTTTACTTGTAGATGTGTGTATTGCTGTGAATTGTAAGATAGTACTGCACTGTTGGACCTCGGAACACAAGCATTTCTCTACACCTGCAATAACGTGCTAAACATGTGTATGTGACCAATAATATTTGATTTGATTCGATTCAACCCTGGACACCAAGGCCTGAACATTCTAGAGATAATTCAAGATTAACTAGAATATAGAATGTTGAGGGTTATCTACATTTTAGTGTTGCTGTATATAGTCAAATGTCCTTGTGGATTTATTTACACAGGACAGACAAAATAAAACATTTTGAAGGTGTTTCCTGCTTGGTCTAACATTTCATTACAGTTCTCTCTCTCTCTGTGTGTGTGTGTGTGTGTGTGTGTGTGCGCTCGGACCAGACTTGGTGTCAGTCTCGGAGACAGTGTGTGCTCGGACCAGACTTGGTGTCAGTCTCGGAGACAGTGTGCGCTCGGACCAGACTTGGTGTCAGTCTCGGAGACAGTGTGTGCTCGGACCAGACTTGGTGTCATCACAGAGACGCACAATTTTACAGGTAATCCAGACAGTTCATCACTGCTGCAGTAGCTATGGAAACACCAGAAAGGAGCCATGACAACACAGAAGAACCTGTCTCACTGCATTCATCAACAACACCATGCTCATCTTCACAGATTCACAACTAAAACAGAAGCCCCACTCTAAATGAACTTTTACTGTACTCACTGAGCACGACAATTCATGCTGAAATGTAGGTGTTAGGCTAGCTGCCCAACATTGAATCTGCCCCCCCAAAAATACATCAGACTAGCTCAAGGTCGTTCCAGTGGCCTCTCTATAGACCTGAGAGTCTGAGAGAAAGCCCACTCACCCAGTAGCTAGTACATATCTCAGTCATCACTCCAGACAGACAGGGCAGAAACAACGCAGCCAGCCGGTGTAGATACAGGACAGAAACAGATCAAAGCATTATACAGGCGGGGCTGGCGACCACAAACTCAGCAGGCTGGCATCATTCTGACTCAAACCAGAATCAAAACCACTTCAGATTGCTCTGAATTCTTATCTTACCTACTTTACATACGGTAAAGGAGAATGCTCATTTACATATGCTGAATGTTCTAGAACATAGATAACTAATAAAGAAGCAGTGAGATATCAAAAGTCCAGGATGGACCCTGTCCTCTCTATGTGTGGTTCAGACGCCTACTGACCTGGCTGCTCCTGACTGTGTGCTGCAGAAGGTTATGTGGCAGTAGGGTTGACCTGGCCTGGGTCAGGAGGAGGCGTGTGGTTTAGTATGGCTTGACTAGCCCTGGACAGGAAGGCTTAACTACTCAGGATGGATGAAACACTAGTCAGGGGGGCTGAACCACTAGTGCGGAGGGATGAACTATTCAGGAGAAATGATCTAGTAGTCAGGAGGGATGAACTACTAGTCAGGAGACCTGAAATACTGGTCAGGAAGGCTAAACTACAAGCCAGGAGGGATGAACAAATGGGGTGATCAACCAGTGCTCCCGCACATTGGCTAACCGGGCAATCCCGCCACCCACCAACCCCTCTTTTACGCTACTGTTACTCTGTTCGTTCATCATGTATGCATAGTCACTTTAACCATATCTACATGTACATACTACCTCAATCAGCCTGACTAACAGGTGTCTGTATGTAGCCTCACTACTTTTATAGCCTCGCTACTGTATATAGCCTCTCTACTGTATATAGCCTCTCTACTGTATATAGCCTCTCTACTGTATATAGCCTCTCTACTGTATATAGCCTCGCTACTGTATATAGCCTGTCTTTTTACTGTTGTTTTGTTTCTTTACTTACCTATTGTTCACCTAACACCTTTTTTGCACTATTGGTTAGAGCCTGTTTGTAAGCATTTCACTAAGGTCTACATTTGTTTTATTCAGCAAACGTGACAAATAAACTTTGATCGGGAACAACTAGTCAGGAGAGATGAAGCACTACTAGTCCGGAGGGCTGAACTACTAGTCAGGAGGGCTGAACTACTAGTCAGGAGGGCTGAACTACTAGTCAGGAGGGCTGAACTACTAGTCAGGAGGGCTGAACTACTGGTCCGGAGGGCTGAACTACTGGTCCGGAGGGCTGAACTACTGGTCCGGAGGGCTGAACTACTGGTCCGGAGGGCTGAACTACTGGTCCGGAGGGCTGAACTACTGGTCCGGAGGGCTGAACTACTGGTCAGGAGGGCTGAACTACTGGTCAGGAGGGCTGAACTACTGGTCCGGAGGGCTGAACTACTGGTCCGGAGGGCTGAACTACTGGTCCGGAGGGCTGAACTACTGGTCCGGAGGGCTGAACTACTGGTCAGGAGGGCTGAACTACTGGTCAGGAGGGCTGAACCACGAGTCCGGAGGGATGAAACACGAGTCGGGAGCACTGTACCGTAGCACTGTAGTACTATCACACTCAACTGAACGTCTTGATTAGTGTAGTGTTAGCTAGCTACATAGCTAGCTACATAGTTGTCTTTGCTGTCTTCGTATCCAAGATAATTGTGTAGTTTAGAGTGTGTAGTCTTAGAGTGATTATCTTAATTCACCGAGGTTAGCTAGCCAGCTATTTTGTCGTCCTTAACGTAGGAGACACTCCTAGCTAGCCAATAGCCAGCCAACGTCTACTGAATAGAACTTTCGCATTCCGGTCGCATTCCGCGTCGCTCCACAGGTAGTATCACTTTTTCACTTCATTTCATTACAGTCCCAACGGTGTGATTTGTTTGATCGTAGCTAGCTACATAGCTAGCTACATAGCCGTCTTTGTTTCAAAGATAATTGTGTAGTCTAGAGCGATTTTCTAGGTTAGCTAGCCAGCTATTGTCGTTCTCCTACGCAACGTAACGTAACCAACACTGCTAGCTAGCCAGCTAGCTCCCGATAAGCAGCATTGTAGAAACTTCACACTCAACGGTACGACTTGATTAGGGTAGTGTCAACAACGCAGCTAGCCTACCCCAGCAGTACTCTATCATTTTAATCATTTTAGTCAATTAGATTCTTGCTACGTAAGCTTAACTTTCTGAACATTCGAGACGTGTAGTCCACTTGTCATTCCAATCTCCTCTGCATTAGCGTAGCCTCTTCTCTAGCCTGTCAACTATGTGTCTGTCTATCCCTGTTCTCTCCTCTCTGCACAGACCATACAAACGCTCCACACCGCATGGCCGCAGCCACCCTAATCTGGTGGTCCCAGCGCGCACGACCCACGTGGAGTTCCAGGTCTCCGGTAGCCTCTGGAACTGCCGATCTGCGGCCAACAAGGCAGAGTTCATCTCAGCCTATGTCTCCCTCCAGTCCCTCGACTTCTTGGCTCTGACGGAAACATGGATCACCACAGACAACACCGCTACTCCTACTGCTCTCTCTTCGTCCGCCCACGTGCTCTCGCACACCCCGAGAGCTTCTGGTCAGCGGGGTGGTGGCACCGGATCCTCATCTCTCCCAAGTGGTCATTCTCTTTTCTCCCCTTACCCATCTGTCTATCGCCTCCTTTGAATTCCATGCTGTCACAGTTACCAGCCCTTTCAAGCTTAACATCCTTATCATTTATCGCCCTCCAGGTTCCCTCGGAGAGTTCATCAATGAGCTTGATGCCTTGATAAGCTCCTTTCCTGAGGACGGCTCACCTCTCACAGTTCTGGGCGACTTTAACCTCCCCACGTCTACCTTTGACTCATTCCTCTCTGCCTCCTTCTTTCCACTCCTCTCCTCTTTTGACCTCACCCTCTCACCTTCCCCCTACTCACAAGGCAGGCAATACGCTCGACCTCATCTTTACTAGATGCTGTTCCTCCACTAACCTCATTGCAACTCCCCTCCAAGTCTCCGACCACTACCTTGTATCCTTTTCCCTCTCGCTCTCATCCAACACTTCCCACACTGCCCCTACTCGGATGGTATCGCGCCGTCCCAACCTTCGCTCTCTCTCCCCCGCTACTCTCTCCTCTTCCATCCTATCATCTCTTCCCTCTGCTCAAACCTTCTCCAACCTATCTCCTGATTCTGCCTCCTCAACCCTCCTCTCCTCCCTTTCTGCATCCTTTGACTCTCTATGTCCCCTATCCTCCAGGCCGGCTCGGTCCTCCCCTCCCGCTCCGTGGCTCGACGACTCATTGCGAGCTCACAGAACAGGGCTCCGGGCAGCCGAGCGGAAATGGAGGAAAACTCGCCTCCCTGCAGACCTGGCATCCTTTCACTCCCTCCTCTCTACATTTTCCTCCTCTGTCTCTGCTGCTAAAGCCACTTTCTACCACTCTAAATTCCAAGCATCTGCCTCTAACCCTAGGAAGCTCTTTGCCACCTTCTCCTCCCTCTTGAATCCTCCTCCCCCTCCCCCTCCTCCCTCTCTGCAGATGACTTCGTCAACCATTTTGAAAAGAAGGTCGACGACATCCGATCCTCGTTTGCTAAGTCAAACGACACCGCTGGTTCTGCTCACACTGCCCTACCCTGTGCTCTGACCTCTTTCTCCCCTCTCTCTCCAGATGACATCTCGCGTCTTGTGACGGCCGGCCGCCCAACAACCTGCCCGCTTGACCCTATCCCTCCTCTCTTCTCCAGACCATCTCCGGTGACCTTCTCCCTTACCTCACCTCGCTCATCAACTCATCCCTGACCGCTGGCTACGTCCCTCCCGTCTTCAAGAGAGCGAGAGTTGCACCCCTTCTGAAAAAACCTACACTCGATCCCTCCGATGTCAACAACTACAGACCAGTATCCCTTCTTTCTTTTCTCTCCAAAACTCTTGAACGTGCCGTCCTTGGCCAGCTCTCCCGCTATCTCTCTCAGAATGACCTTCTTGATCCAAATCAGTCAGGTTTCAAGACTAGTCATTCAACTGAGACTGCTCTTCTCTGTATCACGGAGGCGCTCCGCACTGCTAAAGCTAACTCTCTCTCCTCTGCTCTCATCCTTCTAGACCTATCGGCTGCCTTCGATACTGTGAACCATCAGATCCTCCTCTCCACCCTCTCCGAGTTGGGCATCTCCGGCGCGGCCCACGCTTGGATTGCGTCCTACCTGACAGGTCGCTCCTACCAGGTGGCGTGGCGAGAATCCGTCTCCTCACCACGTGCTCTCACCACTGGTGTCCCCCAGGGCTCTGTTCTAGGCCCTCTCCTATTCTCGCTATACACCAAGTCACTTGGCTCTGTCATAACCTCACATGGTCTCTCCTATCATTGCTATGCAGACGACACACAATTAATCTTCTCCTTTCCCCTTCTGACGACCAGGTGGCGAATCGCATCTCTGCATGTCTGGCAGACATATCAGTGTGGATGACGGATCATCACCTCAAGCTGAACCTCGGCAAGACGGAGCTGCTCTTCCTCCCGGGAAGGACTGCCCGTTCCATGATCTCGCCATCACGGTTGACAACTCCATTGTGTCCTCGTCCCAGAGCGCTAAGAACCTTGGCGTGATCCTGGACAACACCCTGTCGTTCTCAAATAACATCAAGGCGGTGGCCCGTTCCTGTAGGTTCATGCTCTACAACATCCGCAGAGTACGACCCTGCCTCACACAGGAAGCGGCGCAGGTCCTAATCCAGGCACTTGTCATCTCCCGTCTGGATTACTGCAACTCGCTGTTGGCTGGGCTCCCCTGCCTGTGCCATTAAACCCCTACAACTCATCCAGAACGCCGCAGCCCGTCTGGTGTTCAACCTTCCCAAGTTCTCTCACGTCACCCCGCTCCTCCGCTCTCTCCACTGGCTTCCAGTTGAAGCTCGCATCCGCTACAAGACCATGGTGCTTGCTTACGGAGCTGTGAGGGGAACGGCACCTCACTACCTCCAGGCTCTGATCAGGCCCTACACCCAAACAAGGGCACTGCGTTCATCCACCTCTGGCCTGCTCGCCTCCCTACCACTGAGGAAGTACAGTTCCCGCTCAGCCCAGTCAAAACTGTTCGCTGCTCTGGCCCCCCAATGGTGGAACAAACTCCCTCACGACGCCAGGACAGCGGAGTCAATCACCACCTTCCGGAGACACCTGAAACCCCACCTCTTTAAGGAATACCTAGGATAGGATAAAGTAATCCTTCTCCCCCTCCCCCCTAAAAGACCTAGATGCACTATTGTAAAGTGGCTGTTCCACTGGATGTCATAAGGTGAAAGCACCAATTTGTAAGTCGCTCTGGATAAGAGCGTCTGCTAAATGACTTAAATGTAAATGTAAATGTGGGAGCGATGAACTAGTCAGGAGAAATTAACTACTTGTCAGGGGAGGATGAACTAGCATGGAGTGAGGAACTACTAGTCAGGAGGGATTAACTACGAGTCAGGAGGGATTAACTACGAGTCAGGAGGGATTAACTACGAGTCAGGAGGGATTAACTACGAGTCAGGAGGGATTAACTACGAGTCAGGAGGGATGAACTACTAGTCAGGAGGGCTGAACTACTAGTCAGGAGGGCTGAACTACTAGTCAGGAGGGCTGAACTACTAGTCAGGAGGGCTGAACTACTAGTCAGGAGGGCTGAACCACTAGTCAGGAGGGCTGAACCACTAGTCAGGAGGGATGAACCACTAGTCAGGAGGGATGAACCACTAGTCAGGAGGGATGAACCACTAGTCGGGAGGGATGAACCACTAGTCGGGAGGGATGAACTACTAGTCGGGAGGGCTGAACTACTAGTCGGGAGGGATGAACTACTAGTCGGGAGGGATGAACTACTAGTCGGGAGGGATGAACTACTACTCGGGAGGGATGAACTACTAGTCAGGAGGGCTGAACTACTAGTCAGGAGGGCTGAACTACTAGTCAGGAGGGCTGAACTACTAGTCAGGAGGGCTGAACTACTAGTCAGGAGGGCTGAACTACTAGTCAGGAGGGCTGAACTACTAGTCAGGAGGGCTGAACTACTAGAGTCAGGAGGGCTGAACTACTAGAGTCAGGAGGGCTGAACTACTAGTCAGGAGGGCTGAACTACTAGTCAGGAGGGCTGAACTACTAGTCAGGAGGGCTGAACTACTGGTCAGGAGGGCTGAACTACTGGTCAGGAGGGCTGAACTACTGGTCAGGAGGGCTGAACTACTGGTCAGGAGGGCTGAACTACTGGTCAGGAGGGCTGAACTACTAGTCCGGAGGGATGAAACACGAGTCGGGAGGGATGAACTAGTCAGGAGAAATTAACTACTTGTCAGGGGAGGATGAACTAGCATGGAGTGAGGAACTACTAGTCAAAAGCAATGAACTACTAGTCAGGACGGATTAACTACGAGTCAGGAGGGATGAACTACGAGTCAGGAGGGATGAACTACTAGTCAGGAGGGATGAACTACTAGTCAGGAGGGATGAACTACTAGTCAGGAGGGATGAACTACTAGTCAGGAGGGATGAACTACTAGTCAGGAGGGATGAACTACTAGTCAGGAGGGATGAACTACTAGTCAGGAGGGATGAACTACTAGTCAGGGATGAACTACTAGTCAGGAGGGCTGAACTACTAGTCAGGAGGGCTGAACTACTAGTCAGGAGGGATGAACCACTAGTCAGGAGGGATGAACTGGTCAGGAGAAATTAACTACTTGTCAGGGGGGATGAACTAGCATGGAGTGAGGAACTACTAGTCAAAAGCAATGAACTACTAGTCAGGACGGATGAACTACGAGTCAGGAGGGATGAACTACGAGTCAGGAGGGATGAACTACGAGTCAGGAGGGATGAACTACTAGTCGCTCTGGATAAGAGCGTCTGCTAAATGACTTAAATGTAAATGTAAATGAGTCAGGAGGGATGAACCACTAGTCAGGAGGGATGAACCACGAGTCCGGAGGGATGAACCACGAGTCCGGAGGGATGAACCACGAGTCCGGAGGGATGAACTAGTCAGGGGAAATTAACTACTTGTCAGGGGGGTGAACTAGCATGGAGTGAGGAACTACTAGTCAGGACGGATTAACTACGAGTCAGGAGGGATGAACTACGAGTCAGGACGGATTAACTACTAGTCAGGACGGATTAACTACTAGTCAGGACGGATTAACTACTAGTCAGGACGGATTAACTACTAGTCAGGACGGATTAACTACTAGTCAGGACGGATTAACTACTAGTCAGGACGGATTAACTACTAGTCAGGACGGATTAACTACTAGTCAGGACGGATTAACTACTAGTCAGGACGGATTAACTACGAGTCAGGACAGATGAACAAGTCAAGAGGAATGAACTCGTCAGGAGAAATTAACTATTGAGGAATGAACTACTAGTCAGGAGGGTTGAATTAGTCAATGGGGAAGAACTAATGAGGGCTGAACTACTCGTCGCCCCAACTAGTCAGGAGGGCTGAACTACTAGTCGCCCCAACTAGTCAGGAGGGCTGAACTACTCGTCGCCCCAACTAGTCAGGAGGGCTGAACTACTAGTCGCCCCAACTAGTCAGGAGGGCTGAACTACTAGTCGCCCCAACTAGTCAGGAGGGCTGAACTACTCGTCGCCCCAACTAGTCAGGAGGGCTGAACTACTAGTCAGGAGAAATCAACTATTAGTCAGGAATGATGAACTACTAGTCAGGAGAGAGAAACTAGTCAGCAGGACCTTGTGGTTAAGAGGTTGGCTCATACCTTTTCCTGGGGATGTGACTGGTTTAAAAGAACCTAGAGGAGTCATTTTCCTCTCTAACATCAGATAGTTTCACTTCAGAGAGCAGCCAGACAGAGGTCAGGGTCATGTGGTATTAAGGTGGTCTGGTGTAGTGGTGTGTTAGAGCAGTCTTATGACTTCCTGTTGCTTCATCTTGTTCTGACGCTATGTCTCTGGGTTATGGTTAGTGTTAGGGTTTGTCTCTCAGGGTCATGTGGTGTTAAGGTGGTCTGGTGTAGTGTGTGTGTTTCATGTTGCTTCATTCTGTTATGAAGCTATGTCTCTGGGTTAGGATTATGGTTAGGGTTTGTCTCTCCGGGTCATGTGATGTTATGGTGGTCTGGTGTAGTGTTGTGTGCTAGAGCAGTCTTATGACTTCCTGTTGCTTCATCCTGTTCTGACGCTATGTCTCTGGTTCCACTTCTCTATGCTGAGAGACACGCTGAGAGACATTGAGCTCACTTCTTATTCTAAGGAATATCAGGTCGACAGCTTATTATTACACTGTTTAAATGTATCTAAAAATATATAGTTTATAATATTTGAATTCCCAATATGTTGTATGAAGCAATACTTGGAAATCACTATTCTTCAAAGCTACAACAGACTTTCACAGAGTCCAGCGTTATTCAGCAGTCTGATTCATGAAGACTGACATCCCCACTGTCTGTCTCTTTGGTGTCTACACTTGTCGCATGTTCTTCTGCTATCAGAATATGAAGATCACATTGAATAGACAGGTCTAGACACACAAAAGTTGCTTTGTGATCTGATCGTGTTCAGATCTGGCTGACCAATTCAGGAAGTGGTCAGGGATGTATTGTATGTGGATTTCTCCTCAGTCTGGACGCAATCAGGCTACTGAAAGTGCATACAGTTGGCGACGTCATCAGCACTCCTCCCACATGTGTTTTGGGACCGAGAGGCACCTTTTCATTATAACATTGGAGGAAATATGTTCTTAGCATGTGAGGAACGTGTTTGCTGGTCTCAAATCTAGCCAGCCAACTAATATTTAGAAGAAAAAAAAATAGGTTTGGCTACAGTTAATCTAACTACTGTAGCTAACTAGCCAGCTAACCTCTGTAGCTAGCAAGCAACGCTAAAGGGATTGCAAACGGGTTGCTGCCATCAGTTGTTGTGTTGTCATATTTGGCCTATTCCACCGTTTGTAGAATGCATACTACTGGCATTTCAATATAGCGCTGAAATAGGGAATCCAGACACACTGTGGACATGGTAGACACATTGAAATGTAGGTGCAGATGCATGACGCGTTCGGAATTCCATGACCACGGCCTCTCTCTCTGTCTTGGTCTCTCTCTGCGTCTTTCACTGTGTCTATTAACTAGCACAGTTCAAATGCAGAACCAGTGTTCATTATTTCAACAAAAAGAGAGACAAAAATAATATTAACACTACGCTGAAATGATGGCGAATAGAAATTAAGAGCAGAATGACACGGTTAAGAGCTTTGCTTGATGTACCGATTGGTTTCATACAACCACACAACACTGCAGCAGACGACCTGGTTGGTTTTGGGTAGAATTAAGGCATAACATCGACTTCTCAGAGAAGTCCTCCACCTGCAAAACCCAGACCATGATTGTGCTTCTGTCGTGGGTGTGGTAACATCATATTATAACGGTACTGATGAGTGTCCTATATTCACACTGGACCTGTCACATTATAATGACACGGGTGATTTTCCTATACTCACACGGGGTCTCTCCTTCCTACAGGTGAGTGTCAGGGTCCAAACCAATATCACGTTTTCTCAAGCCGTTCTCAAAATACATGTAGGCATGAGGGTACCTTTGGACATGCACACGTGTACAAAGACACACGCACAAAGCAACGTTATCATGTGTAGAAGGAAAGAGTGTTTAATGCACCCCAACACAGCTTTAGAACAGTGTTCAATATACCCCACAGCTTTCGAACCGTGTTTAATGCACCCAATGTTCAATATAAAATGTACTACATGTTCAATGTATGACATGTTCAATATAGAATGTTTGACATGTTCAATATAGAATGTATGACATGTTCAATATAGAATGTATGACATGTTCAATATAGAATGTATGACATGTTCAATATAGAATGTATGACATGTTCAATATAGAATGTTTGACATGTTCAATATAGAATGTTTGACATGTTCAATATAGAATGTATGACATGTACAATATAGAATGTTTGACATGTACAATATAGAATGTTTGACATGTTCAATATAGAATGTATGACATGTTCAATATAGAATGTATGACATGTTCAATATAGAATGTATGACATGTTCAATATAGAATGTATGACATGTTCAATATAGAATGTATGACATGTTCAATATAGAATGTATGACATGTTCAATATAGAATGTTTGACATATTCAATATAGAATGTATGACATGTTCAATATAGAATGTTTGACATGTACAATATAGAATGTATGACATGTACAATATAGAATGTATGACATGTACAATATAGAATGTATGACATGTTCAATATAGAATGTATGACATGTACAATATAGAATGTATGACATGTACAATATAGAATGTTTGACATGTTCAATATAGAATGTATGACATGTACAATATAGAATGTTTGACATGTTCAATATAGAATGTTTGACATGTTCAATATAGAATGGATGACATGTTCAATATAGAATGGATGACATGTTCAATGGATGACATGTTCAATATAGAATGGATGACATGTTCAATATAGAATGGATGACATGTTCAATATAGAATGGATGACATGTTCAATATATGACATGTTCAATATAGAACATGTTCAATATAGAATGGATGACATGTTCAATATATGACATGTTCAATATAGAATGTTTGACATGTTCAATATATGACATGTTCAATATAGAATGTTTGACATGTTCAATATAGAATGTTTGACATGTTCAATATAGAATGTTTGACATGTTCAATATAGAATGTTTGACATGTTCAATATAGAATGTATGACATGTTCAATATAGAATGTACGACATGTTCAATATAGAATGTATGACATGTTCAATATAGAATGTATGACATGTTCAATATAGAATGTATGACATGTTCAATATAGAATGGATGACATGTTCAATATTTCACATATTTAATATAGAATGGATGACATGTTCAATATAGAATGGATGACATGTTCAATATAGAATGGATGACATGTTCAATATAGAATGGATGACATGTTCAATATTTCACATATTTAATATAGAATGGATGACATGTTCAATATAGAATGGATGACATGTTCAATATATGACATGTTCAATATAGAATGTTTGACATGTTCAATATATGACATGTTCAATACAGAATGTATGACATGTTCAATACAGAATGTATGACATGTTCAATACAGAATGTATGACATGTTCAATACAGAATATATGACATGTACAATACAGAATGTATGACATGTACAATACAGAATGTATGACAGGTACAATGTAAGACATGTTCAATGTAGAATGTTTGACATGTTCAATGTAGAATGTTTGACATGTTCAATGTAGAATGTATGACATGTTCAATGTATATCATGTTCAATATATAATGTATTACATGTACAATATAGTATTTATATAAACAAGATAATGTGTCTCTCAGATTTTGTCGTGCTTGTTGTGTTTTCTGTGTTCAGGCTATCCAGTGTGTTGATTCTTGTCTATGGGAGGATGATTTTGCAGTAGAGACGTGAGGTTTTGTCTAAGGGACTCATTCTCCCATTAAGACCCTCTAGGGAGACTAAGGAACATTAAGATACATACTAGAGCCATTACAACAACACGCTCCCGGCCAGCGGCCCCCTCCCCACTCTCCTGACCCCCCCAGCGGCCCCCTCCCTAGTCTTCTGCCCCCACTCCCCAGCGCTCCCCAGTCCTAGATTGCCATTGTGCAGCTCCCTGGGAATGAGAGTTTGCACAATTTCTTAGGACGTGAACTTTTCCCCAATTTATTTGAATAGGAGTGAGTTAATGGTTGATTGCTCCCATGGGCTTTAAGCAGAGCCTCCTCCAAGGAGAAGGAAAGAGCTACAGCCTTACTACACACACACACTATGTCAAGGTCTCCTCCGCTCCTGCTGGGGAGGCAAGGGGATGTTCCTCGAGGTAGAAAGGAAAACACACACAGGAAAAGACGGAAGTGTGCTAAACGGATAAAACATGTGTACATCGTGTTAACAGTAACATCCCTCCACCGGTCTCACTAGAGAGGTGAAGTTTTGACCTGAGTCTTTTTGAGTTTCTGTCCCCTAAAGGCCTTATTTTAGTCCTATAGTCCTCTCCAGGCCTGGGGTAAAGGCCACAGCCTCCTCAGGTCTAATCATTACCTTAACCCTTAACCATATCTGTAACCCCAACCCTCTAAAAAGGTTTTATTTTTTGTTCTATATTCCTATCCAGGACTGGAGTGACCCTAATACCGGTACCCCCAGTATACAGCCTCGCTATTGTTATTTTACTGTTGCTCTTTAAATGTTACTTTTATTTCTTATTCTCATTTTATTTGTTTTATTTT
Organism: Oncorhynchus nerka; assembly: GCF_034236695.1. Taxonomy (NCBI): domain Eukaryota; kingdom Metazoa; phylum Chordata; class Actinopteri; order Salmoniformes; family Salmonidae; genus Oncorhynchus; species Oncorhynchus nerka. Next base: position 102,449,624 of record NC_088397.1, read on the forward strand.
TAAAACTGCATTGCTGGTTAGGGCTTGTAAATAAGTATTTCACTGTTGTATTCGGCGCATATATGCTCTACTCGGCTGGCCCTCGCTACATATTCGTCGCCAGACCCACTGGCTCCAGGTCATCTATAAGTCTATGCTAGGTAAAGCTCCACCTTATCTCAGCTCACTGGTCACGATAACAACACCCGCCCGTAACACTCGCTCCAGCAGGTATATCTAACTGGTCATCCTCAAAGCCAACACCCCCTTTGGCCGCCTTTCCTTCCAGTTCTCTGCTGCCAATGACTGGAACGAATTGCAAAAATCGCTGAAGCTGGAGACATATTTCCCTCATTAACTTTAAACATCAGCTATCTGAGCAGCTAACCAATCGCTGCAGCTGTACATAGCCCATCTGTAAGTAGCCATATAGACTTTATGCTTGTTTATTCCATGTGTCACTCTGTGTTGTTGTTTGTGTCGCACTGCTTTGCTTTATCTTGGCCAGGTCGCAATTCTAAATGAGAACTTGTTCTCAACTAGCTCAACTGGTTAAATAAAGTTGAAATTAAAAATAATAACCCTGCTAGCTGCTGCTGCTAATAACTCTAACCCCGTGTAATGGATGTGAAACAGCTAGCTAGTCAGCGGTGGTGCGCGATAAATAGCGTTTCAATCAGTGACGTCACTTGCTCTGAGACCTTGAAGTAGTGGTTCCCCTTGCTCTGCAAGGGCCGCGGCTTTTGTGGAGCGATGGGTAACGATGCTTCGTGGGTGACTGTTGTGGATGTGTGCGGAGGGTCCCTGGTTCGCGCCCGGGTATGGGCGAGGGGACGGTCTAATGTTTTACTGTTACATCCGCTAGCTGCTGCTAACTCTAACCCCGCTAGCTGCTTCTAACTCTAACCCCGCTAGCTGCTGCTAACCCTAACCCCGCTGCTAACCCTAATCCCGCTCGCTGCTGCTAACCCTAACCCCGCTCGCTGCTGCTAACCCTAACCCCGCTCGCTGCTGCTAACCCTAACCCCGCTGCTAACCCTAACCCCGCTGCTAACCCTAACCCCGCTCGCGGCTGCTAACCCTAACCCCGCTCGCTGCTGCTAACCCTAACCCCGCTCGCTGCTGCTAACCCTAACCCCGCTCGCTGCTGCTAACCCTAACCCTGGGGGTACTTGTATGAGGTGACTACCTCAAGACAAAAGGAATGCTATTCATTGACTACAGTTCAGTGTTCAACACCATAGTGCCCACAAAACTCTTCACTAAGCTAAGGACCCTGAGACTAAACACCTCCCTCTGCAACTGGATCTTGGATTTCCTGATGGGCCTCCCCCAGGTGGTAAGGGTAGGTAACAACACATCTGCTGCGCTGATCCTCAACATGGGGGCCCCTCAGGGGTGCGTGCTTAGTCCCCTCCTGTACTCCCTGTTCACTCATGACTGCATGGCCAGGCACGACTCCAACACCATCAAGTTTGCTGATGGCAACAGTGGTAGGCCTGATCACTAACAACGATGAGACAGCCTATAGGAAGGTCAGAGACCTGACTGTGTGGTGCAAGGACCACAACCTCTCCCTCAACATGATCAAGACAATGGAGATGATTGTGGACTACAGGAAAAGGATGACCGAGCACACCCCCATTCTCATCGATGGAGCTGCAGTGGAGCAGGTTGAGAGCTTCAAGTTCCTTGGCGTCCACATCACCAACAAACTACTTTGGCCCAAACACACCAAGACAGTTGTGAAGAGGACACGACAAAGCCTATTCCCCCTCAGGAAAACTAAAAAGATTTGGCATGGTTCCTGAGATCCTCAAAAAGTTCTACAGCTGCGCAATCGAGAGCATCCTGACCGGTTGCATCACTGCCTGGTATGGCAACTGCTCAGCATCTGACCAGAAGGCGCTACAGAGGGTAGTGCGTATGGCCCAGATATCACCGAGGCCAAGCTTCCTGCCATCCCAGACCTACATACTAAGCGGTGTCAGACGAAAGCTCAAAAAAAGTGTCAAAGACTCCAGTCACCCAAGTCATAGACTGTTTTCTCTGCTACCGCACAGCGAGCGATACCGGAGCGCCAAGTCTAGGACCAAAAGGCTCCTTCACAGATTCTACCCCCAAGCCATAAGACTGCTGAACAATTAATCAAATGGCTACCCAGACTATTTGCATCGACACCCCTCCATTTGTTTTTACACTGCTGCTACTAGCTGTTTATTATCTATGCATTGTCACTTCACCCCTGCCTTATTTGCATATTAAGTGGCACATTTTTATAATATTGCAATTTAATTTCATGAACTGTGTTCTACATCAACCCTGAAAATGTCATAACAATATGACCACTGTATCTTGATATTGGACAAAACGTGTTGATATTAAGAATCCAGACAGGTGATTTGGTGCAATTGCCTACGGAATAATAGTGACCAGTCCAAGACCTTTTCCGATCACTTGAAAATAAGATCTCAGCAATGCTAAGTCCTACCCTCATGAAATAAAGTGTTTTGTGTTAATGAGGTTCTCTATAACATGGACACCAGAACCAAAGCTGAATTTTGTCACCTAACACCCTAGTTATAAAGTCAGAGGGGAAGTAATGCTGTTGCAGTACAACAGGACTGTCTTTTTAATGAGGCTGAATCCTATTATATTCCTTTCAGCTGGTTTAGGTAATATTTGTTAGGAATTCTCTTGTTCATTCACTACCAATGACTTCTGCTCTAACACATTGGAAATCAAAATAGCACTGGAAAAGCACAATAAATCCCGAGAGAATATTTATTTTTAATCACTGGATAATCACTAGAAATCACTGGAAATGAATAAACGATTATAATAAGGAATCAGTGGAAATGAAAATCCCTGTGTTGGTCAGAGCCTGACCACAGCATTTGAAACACCATCTCTGTGTGGGTAATGAGTTTGTGTAAATCGCAAATGTCCGTACAATAAGAACACATCAGTTTCTGATAAAGAATATATATATATTAATGTTTTAATTCTAATTCTCTCTTTCTTTCTCTCTCTCGGAGGAGCTGAGCCCTTGGACGATGCCTCAGGACTACCTGACATGATGACTCCTTGCTGTCCCCAGTCCACCTGGCCGTGCTGCTGCTCCAGTTTCAACTGTTCTGCCTTATTATTATTGGACCATGCTGGTAATTTATGAACATTTGAACATCTTGGCCATGTTCTGTTATAATCTCCACCCGGCACAGCCAGAAGAGGACTGGCCACCCCACATAGCCTGGTTTTTCCTAGCCACTGTGCTTCTACACCTGCATTGCTTGCTGTTTGGAGTTTTAGGCTGGGTTTCTGTACAGCACTTTGAGATATCAGCTGATGTACGAAGGGCTATATTAATACATTTGATTTAATTTTGATTTGATTTGTTTTTTTCTTTATCAATTAAAAAAAAATGTTTTAAAATTATGCTTTATTGCTAAGCTTAGTACTCTGTAGATGTATTTGAGGTATTGTATAGGCAGTACTATGTAAAGGTATTTGCGGTATTGTAAAGGTATTTGAGGTATTGTATAGGCAGTACTATGTGAATGTATTTGAGGTATTGTATAGGCATTTGTATTTGGCTCCTGAGTGGAGCAGTGGTCTAAGGCACTGCACCTCAGTGCTAGAGGAGTCACTACAGACCCTGGTTCGATTCCAGGATATATCAAACCGGCTGTGATTGGGAGTCCCATAGGGCGGTGCACAATTGGCCCAGCGTCATCCGGGTTAGGGGTTAGGGTCATTGTAAATAAGAATTTGTTCTAAATTGACTTGCCTAGTTAAATAAATATGAAAAAAAAATGAAAAAAAAAAAAATAGGTAGCACTATGTAGATGTATAGGTAGTACTATTTGCATTGATCCCCCCTCCTTGTTTTTACACTGCTGCTACTTGATGTTTATCATCTATGCTTAGTCACTTTACAAATTACCTTGACTAACCTGTACCCCCACACATTGACTCTGTACCGGTAGCCCATGTATATTTATTACGTCATTTTCTTGTGTTGCGTTTGGATTTTTTGGAGAAGAAAAATTCTTTAGTTTATTTACAAAATATTTACTTAACCAACAATGCAGTTAAAGAAATAGAGTTTAGGGCTTTTAAGTAAGTATTTCACAGTAAGGTCCATTACCTGTTGTAATCAGCGCCTGTGACTAATACAATTTGATTTGATGTATTGGAGGCCAGGTTAGGCCCAACATAAAGGCCCAATATAAACACAGCTTTGCCTCTGTAGACGCTCCTTCCATTTATAACAGAGCAAAGTCCAACATACGCACACATTGCTCTTTAGGAATTATATAACCCATTATGAAACTCTGAAGTAAACTTTCCCTCTTTTTGATTCAGTCCTGGTTGCTCTAGTATCCACACATTACATCACTGTTATATCAGGTTATAAAGAGTTCTACTGTAGATACAGACTTGATGGTTCCTGCTAGATTATAGAAGATTATACTGTAGCCCATGGAGGGAGAAATGCTAAACATGAGACTATAATGAGGAATAATTGGTGTAGGCATACTACCCTTATACTGTAGTGTAGTGAAAACCAGTGTGGGAAAAGAACCCAATTGTCATACTTTAATAAAAGTAAAGATACCTTAATAGAAAATGACTCAAGTAGAGGTGAAAGTCACCCAGTAAAATACTACTTGAGTAAAATTATTTGGTTTTGAATATACTAAAGTATCAAAAGAAAATGGACTTAAGTTTCAAAAGTAAAAGTATACAGTACATAATTTCACATTCCTTATATTAAGCAAACCAGACGGCAAATTTGTCTTGTTGTTTTAATTTACAGAGAGCCAGGGGCACACTCCAACACTCAGACATTTACAAACAAAGCATTTGTGTATAGTGAGTCCAACAGATCAGAGGCAGTAGGGATGACCAGGGATGTTCTCTTGATAAGTGTGAATTGTAACATTTTCCTGTAGTGTCAAGAATTTGAAATGTAAGGAGTACTTTTGGGTGGCAGGAAAAATGAATGGAGTAAAAAGTACATTATTTTCTTCAGGAATGTAGCAGAGTAAAAGTACAGGTAACTACTTACGTAGTACTTTAAAGTATTTTTTCTTAAATACTTTACACCACTGGGGAAAACTATGTGTTCTCGATCTTTGTGAAGGGAAATGTTGTGAAACTGAACCTGAAGTATCCTATCACTTTCAGCGGATACAGACTAGTCCTCGCTTCTCCAAAATACTGTTCATGTCACAACCATTTTTCAAAAATAGCTTTACAAATGTTTTATCATAAGTTATTCAGTCATATCCTTAAATAAATGGTTTATTTTAAGTCATTGCATGAGGAAATATCATGCTGACCTGTGTCATAACTAACACTGGCCTCAGATGATGCTATGACCTTGTAACATAGAAAGTAAATACAGAATTATACAGCCTATTGATCTATTTAGATCAAGAATACACATTTCTACATAAGCGGAGCCTAATTTAAAGTATTTTTATAGTAATCTATCTATTGTAGTCAACAGGTGGCAGCTGATTGTAAGCCATAAGGCATAGTTGTTAAACCAATAACTCAAAATCAAAATTGATTTGCTTCAGTAATAAGTTCATTTAAATTTGGTTTTCTAAATATGGCTATATTTAAAAAAATATTTGTATATCTGGAGGTACCTACAGCCTAAATTAAAACACTGCAGCAATACCTTACTGAATGATTTGACTGATGAAAGTTTGCCTACAACAAAATAGGATCATTGTGTGGATATCGGGCGGGTGTGTGGTGGGCGGGTTGAATAAAGATCAAACCACTAGGCTTACCTTAAAAAAAAATCCAGAAACGTATCATTATTGTGCCATTTATATCTATGGGCTACATTGAGGTTTTTCTTTCATTATTTTAGGCTCTCTCATTAGTGTATAAGCCTAAGTTTTAGGGCCTAACTGTATACGGGCCAAATAGCCTACACGCCAATAGCCAAATGCTTAACAGAAGAGGAAGAAAAAGTTCAAGTTGATTCACAGAGGAAAAAAGGACAATATCAGAGTTTAATTCAAATAGAAGGAAAAAAGGACAAGGTTGAAGTTTAATTCATTAAGAGAAAAGCTGTGTAATGGACAGTTGAAAATAAAGAGAAGCCCATAAAAGTAATGTTTTGGAAAGATTTGATGAAGTAGTATAAGAGGATGAAAGCAGTGCTGGGGCTATGTTATGTGTGATGATTGTGAGGCGCTGTACAAATTCCAGTCACAAGACAGGACTTCAAATAGGCTTATGACATGTCAAGGGAACTGTAGCCTACTGCTCAGATGGGTTTAAATGGAAACTGACATTTGGACACTGACTGTAGGTCTATAACCTCGCACAAAGCCTTAATATTAACTCATGCAGAATTAAGCATTTCTAGCAGTAAAATTCTACTGTAGGCTAAATGTTGACCCGGGAACATGAGGGGAGAAATAAGATGCATTTCTTTCAGCATCTTGAGAGAATGCACCTCTACAGATACCTTCTATGGTGCTATCTTTATCAGCATCATAAAAGCTGATAGTATGTCAACCACATAAAATATGCATCCAAGCCAAACGGAAATCTTATCAGAAACATGTTGGGTCATTTTCACAGCTTTCCATTTCCTTACAAATGGTCAAACTGATGTAATTTGTAAATGTTGCACATCACTTTTTTTTGTCAGTTATTGCATTTGCTCTCCGAAAGAAGAGAACTTTACTGACCTCAACTATATAGAAACATTAATTCTATCGATTTATGACATTCTGGTGAGCAAGAGTGTATTTAGTCTACTTGGGCAACATATAATGATAGAAGAGAAGCTGAATATATGTAATTATAAACAACTTGACTAACAAATAGTCTACCAAAAGTCGGAAATTATAAGCAGAAACATATGCAAATCAGGCAACAACAAAAAAAATCCTGCGCCCCATGTAGCCTAGATGTATTTTCTTTATAATTCTTCAGATTGTCACTTTATCACATGTAGTTGGGTGGTTGCTGATGGGTAATTAGTAATTGCGGGCGGAGGTAGGTGAACGAAAAGCTGACCAGCGCACCACAAATAGCTTGCTACCCAGCGCTGCTGCCACGCAGGACTGAGATTTACCCGCTAATTCAGTGCAATACTATCAGTCTATAATTTAAAACTAAAACTGAGCAAGTTGCCTAGCTATTCCTGATGATAAAGGGTTACGACGACAAAATGATTGTCAAAACATATTTTAATATTTTAAATCTTCCAATGTGTGAGCCCTTGAAATTATCAGCACATCAGCTTCAAATTTGGAAAACGTTTGGGAATTCATTTGTTGAATTGAATAAAAACGTACCTGTACCACAGCGAGGACGTTGCTTGTTAAAATTGCTACACATCATATGCATGTCCTAAACACTTGATTTCATTTCCCCAATAATAGGAAAACACTAAATGTTTTAAATGAAAGTAGGCCTACGCTTGCCAATGTGTTGACAGGCAGTGTAATTGATCCCCCTCTCCGTGGGTTAAATACCATGCTGCTCATCGCAGAAAGAAATATTACGACTGACCTGAAAAAGATCTCAAATAACGTGCGATGCCGTCTCCTTCTGTAGTAGCTGCTGCCTGTTTGTCCTTCTACAGTAGCTGCTGCCTGTTTGTCCTTCTACAGTAGCTGCTGCCTGTTTGTCCTTCTACAGTAGCTGCTGCCGGTTTGTCCTTCTACAGTAGCCGCTGACTGTTTGTCTCTTGTTTGTCTCTTGTTTGTCTCTTGTTTGTTCTCTCGCGGCGCAGCGGGACCCGCTCTGGAGTCTCTCGACGTCTTTATTTGTCTCTGCAGGCAGTCAATCAGCAACGACAGGACCGGGCTACACTGCTTGGTGGGTAGGATGATAACATGTAGTTTTGCAGGAGTAACAGGGATAATGACAGTAGTCATGTTCTACCAACTCGTGTTGTAGACGTATATCGCTCTGTTTCCCCTCCCTCTCTGGAACACCTACTGGGATCACATGGAACAACGCGGAAGGAAGAGTAATTCTGGCTTCAGTCCTGTTGATGGTTATTACTGAACAATTATCCTACAGCTTTTAACACGCACTTCTGAGTGCAGAAAATGACTTGATTGCACACCATGATTAGAGTGAGGAATTATCATTTAGTGATCACTGATGGTTTGTGATAATTAACTAAAAGTGAGAATTAAAGTCAAAATAATTACAGTATTTGGGGAACATGCACAAACTGTTATGGCTACACTATTAGTCTATACTGTGTAGATGTTGCATGTACCACAATAAATCAGTTAGAGAAATTTACCACAATAAATCATTTAGAGAAATCTTCCACAGTAAATCAGTTAGAGAAATCTACCACGGTAAATCAGTTAGAGAAATCTACCACAGTTAGAGAAATCTCATCCCGCCTCACCCAATGTGGTAAGGATCTGCTATTTTCTAAAGTATTTTTCTTTACTTTCGAACCGGAATCCCCCGACATAAGCCAGCCAGCTAGCGGTCATCAGCTAACCTCTAGCTCAGAATTCTCTCACCAATTTGCACAACGCTATTCAAAACAGAGCATACCGGACTTATTTTCTCTCCATATCCCCGGATTCCTACCGCAAGCTCTGAACCTTTTCACCTGGATCATCGCAGCTAGCTAGCTGCTATCCGATTGGCTTCTCCTGGCTAACGTCTCTGTCCCGAAGCAAGCACCAATTAGCCTGGAGCTAGCCCATGCTAGGCCCATCTCCCGGCTAGCTGAAGAGGTCCATCAGCCACCCCTTGGGCTACAATACCTATTTTGGACCCATTTTACTACATAAAGCCCTGCTAATCCATCACGACTGGACTACCGATGTAATCTGCCCGAGGGTTCTTTTTGCAACAGGCCCCTCCGTCGCAACGTCCCCTGAATGATTCTAGCTAGCCTGCTAGCCGCGGCCCGCTAGCTGTCTAGAGCATATCGAACTGTTAGCTGAATAGGTCCAACGGCCAATTTCTTGGGCCACTATACCTATTTTGCCAATTGGACTGGGCACCTTTACTACACGGAACCCTACTAATCCATCATGGCTGGTCTGCAGACGGAACCGCATGAAGAGGCTCTGCATGAGGAGGCTACAACAGACTTCTTCCGTCACAACATCTCTCTAAGGCCCTTCTGCTAGCTTGCTAGCCCCGGCCCGCTAGCTGTCTGAATCGCCGTGTCTCCAGCCAGCTTAACTACTCACTGGACCCTTGCAATCACTCGGCTACGCATGCCTCTCCCTAATGTCAATAGGGCTTATCCATTGCTGTTCTGGTTAGTGATTGTCTTATTTCACTGTAGAGCCTCTAGCCCTGTTCAATATGCCTTAGCTAACCCTCTTGTCCCACTCACCACACATGCGGTGACATCACCTGGTTTAAATTAGGTTTCTCGAGACAATATCTCTCTCATCGTCATTCTATGCCTAGGTTTACCTCCACTGTATTCACATCCTACCACACCTTTGTCTGTACATTATACCTTGAATCTATTCTATTGCACCCAGAAACCTGCTCCTTTTACTCTCTGTTCCGAACGTACTAGACGACCAGTTCTTGTAGCCTTTAGCCGTACCCTTACCCTACTCTGTTCCTCTGGTGATGTAGAGGTTAATCCAGGCCCAGCAGTGCCTAGCTCCACTCCCATTCCCCAGGCGTTCTCTTTTGTTGGCTTCTGTAACCGTAAAAGCCTTGGTTTCATGCATGTTAACATTAGACGCCTCCTCCCCAAGTTTGTTTTATTCACTGCCTTAGTACACTCTGCCAACCCAGATGTCCTAGCCGTGTCTGAATCCTGGTTTAGGAAGACCACCAAAAACCCTGAAATTTCCATCCCTAACTATAACATTTTCCGACAAGATAGAACTGCCAAAGGCGGCGGAGTGGCAATCTACTGCCGAGATAGCCTGCGGAGTTCTGTCATACCATCGAGGTCTGTGCCCAAACAATTAGAGCTTCTACTTCTAAAAATCCACCTTTCCAGAAACAAGTCTCTCACCGTTGCCGCTTGCTATAGACCACCCTCTGCCCCCAGCTGTGCCCTGGACACCATATGTGAATTGATTGTCCCCTATCTATCTTCAGAGCTCGTGCTGCTAGGTGACCTAAAGTGGGACATGCTTAACACCCCAGCCATCCTACAATCTAATCTTGATGCCCTCAATCTCACACAAATTATCAATGAACCTACCAGGTACAACCCCAAATCTGTAAACACGGGCACCCTCATAGATATCATCCTAACCAACTTGCCCTCCAAACACCTCTGCTGTCTTCAACCAAGATCTCAGCAACCACTGCCTCATTGCCCGCATCCGTAATGGGTCTGCGGTCAAACGACCACCCTTCATCACTGTCAAACACTTCCTAAAACACTTCAGCGATCAGGCCTTTCTAATTAACCTGGCCCGGGTATCCTGGAAGGATATTGACCTCATCCCGTCAGTAGAGGATGCCTGGTTATTCTTTAAAAGTGCCTTCCTCACCATCTTAAATAAGCATGCCCCGTTCAAAAAATGTAGAACCAGGAACGGATATAGCCCTTGATTCACTCCAGACCTGACTGCCATTGACCAGTACAAAAACATCCTGTGGTGTACTGCATTAACATAAAATAGCCCCTGTGATATGTAACTTTTCAGGGAAGTTAGGAACCGAAATACACAAGCAGTTAGGAAAGCTAAGGCTAGCTTTTTCAAACAGAAATTTGCATCCTGTAGCACAAACTCTAACAAGTTCTGGGACACTGTAAAGTCCATGGAGAATAAGAGTACCTCCTCCCAGCTGCCCACTGCACTGAGGGCAGGAAACACTGTCACCACCGATAAATCCACAATGATTGAGAATCTCAATAAGAATCTTTCTATGGCTGGCCATGCTTTCCACCTGGCTACCCCTACCCCGGTCAACTGCCCTGCACCACCCACAGCAACTCGCCCAAGCCGCCCACATTTCTCCTTTACCCAAATTCAGATAGCTGATGTTCTGAAAGTGCTGCAAAATTTGTACCCCTACAAATCAGCTGGGCTAGACAATCTGGACCCCTACAAATCAGCTGGGCTAGACAATCTGGACCCCTACAAATCAGCTGGGCTAGACAATCTGGACCCCTACAAATCAGCTGGGCTAGACAATCTGGACCCTCTCTTTCTTTTATCTATCCTACCCTGTCTTTCTAAGGTCTTCGAAAACCAAGTTAACAAATAGATCACCAACAATTTTGAATCTCACAGTACCTTCTCGACTATGCAATCTGTCTTCCGAGCTGGTCATGGGTGCACCTCAGCCACACTCAAGGTCCTAAACGATATCATAACTGCCATCGATAAGAGACAACACTGTGCAGCCGTATTCATCAACCCGGCCAAGGCTTTCGACTCTGTCAATCACCACATTCTTATCGGCAAACTCAACAGCCTTGGTTTCTCAAATGACTGCCTCGCCTGGTTCACAACTACTTCTCTGATAGAGTTCAGTGTTTGAAATCGGAGGGCCTGTTGTCCGGACCTCTGGCAGTCTCTATGGGGGTGCCACAGGGTTCAATTCTCGGGCCGACTCTCTTTTCTGTATACATCAATGATGTTGCTCTTGCTGCTGGTGATTCTCTGATCCACCTCTACGCAGACGACACCATTCTGTACAGTATACTTCTGGCCCATCTTTGGACACTGTGCTAACTAACCTCCAGACAAGCTTCAATACCATACAACTCTCCTTCCGTGGCCTCCAACTGTTCTTAAACGCAAGTTTAACTAAATGCATGCTTTTCAACCGATCGCTGCCCGCACCTGCCCGCCCATCCAGCATCACTACTCAGGATAATTCTGATCTAGAAGATGTGGAAAACTACAAATACCTAGGTGTCTAGTCAGACTGTAAATTCTCCTTCCAGACCCACATTAAGCATTTCCAATCCAAAATTAAATCGAGAATCGGCTTCCTATTTCGCAACAAAGCATACTTCACTCATGCTGCCAAACATAACCCTGTAAAACTGACCTACTGGATCTACCGATCCTTTACTGATCTAGCTGGTCTCTATTGTATTATGACAGACCAGCTAGATCTACGGTCTCTATTGTATTATGACAGACCAGCTAGATCTACAGTCTCTATTATATTATGACAGACCAGCTAGATCTACTGTCTCTATTATATTATGACAGACCAGCTAGATCTACAGTCTCTATTATGTTATGACAGACCAGCTAGATCTACAGTCTCTATTATGTTATGACAGACCAGCTAGATCTACTGTCTCTGTTATATTATGACAGACCAGCTAGATCTACTGTCTGTACTATATTATGACAGACCAGCTAGATCTACTGTCTCTATTATATTATGACAGACCAGCTAGATCTACTGTCTCTATTATATTATGACAGACAAGCTAGATCTACTGTCTATTTTATATTATGACAGACCAGCTAGATCTACTGTCTCTATTATATTATGACAGACCAGCTAGATCTACAGTCTCTATTGTATTATGACAGACCAGCTAGATCTACAGTCTCTATTATATTATGACAGACCAGCTAGATCTACTGTCTCTATTATATTATGACAGACCAGCTAGATCTACAGTCTCTATTATGTTATGACAGACCAGCTAGATCTACAGTCTCTATTATGTTATGACAGACCAGCTAGATCTACTGTCTCTGTTATATTATGACAGACCAGCTAGATCTACTGTCTGTACTATATTATGACAGACCAGCTAGATCTACTGTCTCTATTATATTATGACAGACCAGCTAGATCTACTGTCTCTATTATATTATGACAGACAAGCTAGATCTACTGTCTATTTTATATTATGACAGACCAGCTAGATCTACTCTCTATTATATTATGACAGACCAGCTAGATCTACTGTCTCTTTTATATTATGACAGACCAGCTAGATCTACTGTCTCTATTATATTATGACAGACCAGCTAGATCTACTGTCTCTATTATATTATGACAGACCAGCTAGATCTACTGTCTCTTTTATATTATGACAGACCAGCTAGATCTACTGTCTCTATTATATTATGACAGACCAGCTAGATCTACTGTCTCTATTATATTATGGGTTAGGGTTAGTCGGTTGATCCACTTCCATCTCTGACACGTGGAAGCCGAAGGGGGGGAACGAGGGGGGTGCACTCCACATCATATACGCGCGGACCGGCATGGTCCGGGCGCAACCGGCCAAAGTAGTAGACCACATGGTTGCCCACTGGTAGATTAACCCGTTGGTTGGGTTAAAGACTCTGTCCGTAGGGTTAGGGTTAGGTATAGTTTTTAGAATGGTTAGGGTTAAGGTTAGGGTAAGGTATAGTTTTTAGAATGGTTAAGGTTAGGGTTAAGGTTCAGGTAAGGTATAGTTTTTAGAATGGTTAGGGTTAGGGTCAGGTATAGTTTTTAGAATGGTTAAGGTTAGGTTTAGGTAGGTCTCTCAACTCGACGTAGGATCAGGCAAAACCCTTGAGTTGTGTACCTTATTCAGGTCCGGTCCTCGGTTGGTTGCCATGTGTCCATGTCGAGTGGTATGGTCATGATGTCTTGGTCCGCTGGTCAACGGATGTGGAAAGCATAGTGCAACCTAGGAGTTTACTCTCTGTCGGATCCTTCTTTTTTAGCTCTATGTTGTCTATGTATTTACTTCCGTGTTCATCAGTCTTTGGTCCTGGATGTTTTCAATCATGTGTGTAATTAGGAGTTATTCCCTTCTAGGATCCTAACCTAACTCTGAATTAACCCATGTCTAGTCGAATCCAGCTGGTCTGTATGGGTATACTCGGCGTAGGATCAGGCAAAACCATCGAGTGGCGTACCTTATGCAGGTCCGGATCTCAATTGGTTGCCATGTGTCCCTGTCGAGTGGTTAGTCATTGAACTACCAGTGGTTTGAGCAGACAAAAACCCAGAAGGCGAGCCCTCTCTACGGTTGTCATGCATCCGCCCTTGGAGTTCCGTCCTGTGTTTCAGTGGGTGTATGGAGGGTTTAGGATCAGGCAAACTTACTCTGGCTTTTGTATCGTATGTCTGCCAGGAGTCACAGTTGATTGCCATGTGTCCATCCTCACCATCTCAGCCGTAGGTAATTCAGTGGTTCGGGTGATAGTGACCAGTGGAGCTACTCCCTTCCAGGATCATAGCGTTCCAGTGGTATGTCATCCCTAGACAGTGATTTTTTTTTCGTAGTCCAGGTAAAAAAGTGGATCGGTTGTCCAGGCTGATTGCGGCAGGGTAAGGGATCCCTCAGTGAAGGATTGTTCTGAGGGATCCAATTCTCCGCCATACATCATCTGGGCACCCCAGGGATGACACGGCCAATGCGAACCTCCAGTGGCAGCGCCCGGCCCAAAGCCCCCCTTTTCTACATAAAACCCCAACTCGCTAGGATCAACCACGCACTACTGAACGTACTGCCAATCCAATCGCTGCGGGGGAGTCGCCAAGGTCGTGGTCCTCAGAGTAGTTGGAGAAAAAAGGTTCTCGTCCGTTGAGGCTGTTGGTGGGTATCTAAAAAAATGTTTTAGAAGGATGGTGGGTTGGTAAGTTTTTTTAAAAGTTTTAAAATTTGTTATTTATGTTCTATTTTATTATTTCTTATTCGTCAAGGGTCCATGGTAACTCCAAGTCCAAAAAATAAGAAAAACATATATATATATATATATATAAAGAAAAATATATATTTTAAATAACATGTAAGTAACCTGGTAGTAATTTTTAACGGATCGAAGGGATCATGCGAGGTGACTAAAGGTGTCACGCCTTGGTCATTGTATTTTGTGTTTTCATTATATGTTTGGGTAGGCCAGGGTGTGACATGGGTTTATATGTTGTTTTTCGTATTGGGGTTTGTAGTATTTGGGATCGCGGTTGATTAGGGGTGTTGTATAGGCTTGGCTGCCTGAGGCGATTCTCAATCAGAGTCAGGTGATTCTTGTTGTCTCTGATTGGGAACCGTATTTAGGTAGCCTGAGTTCGCTTTGTATTTCGTGGGTGATTGTTCCTGTCTCTGTGTAGTGTTCACCAGATAGGCTGTATTAGATTTCACGTTCCGTTTGTTATTTTGTATAGTTATTTCATGTATCGTCATTTCTTCATTAAAGACATGATTAACCACCACGCTGCATTTCGGTCCTCTCTTTCGACAAACGAAGAACGTCGTTACAAAAGGGACGTTTTTTGAGAGTCCATGGTCACGGTAACTCTATAGTGCTATTGGAGGTGGTCCTAATGCCCCCCTATCTTTTTTAAGGGATGTGGGGTGTGTAAGGTGCAGGTGCAGTGTATGTCCAGATGTTCCTCCGCTGTACTGGAAGCCTCAGTGGTGGACCAGCCCGTGGTGGTGGTGTTGGTCCTGGAGGGGTTTAGGGGGTCCATCCTAGGTCCGTGGGTCCCGGTGAGATTATTTGTTTCCTTGTGGTGGTCTTTAGAGATGGCTGTGTACCAAGGAATCCTTGAGGTTTTTATTCCTTTTGAAGGCCAGGATCGGTGTGTGAAGAGGGAGTAGATGTTTGGACTGTAGTCTCTTCTGGATGCGGGTTGCCACCCAGTAGCTTGGTGAGTTGTATGGTGGGGGTGAGCCATCGGGTATGGTGGGGTTGAGCCTCTTTCTTGGGAGAGTTTCTTTTACATCAGTTCCTGTTGGTCTTTGGTTGGTGAGACCAGGTTGTCCCGTGTTGTCAGAGTAGTAGTGGTGGGGGCCTGGTGTTCCATACGGCTTCTTTTATTCTTATTTTTCTGTGGTATCGTCCCACCTGTGGAGGCATTAACCCTGCGGTACTGGATCGGTGACAGCTTCGCCTTTCGCTGGGTTTGCTGCTCGATGGAGTAGGTGGGTTAATCCGGTCCGTGGAGTGTCTGGAGGGGGACATTGGACGGAGTCAGGGTCCAAAAATGGATTGCTACGGTTGGGGTGTAGGGAGTTGATGGTATTCTTTCATTTTCCTGCAGCGTTTCGGTGCCCGTAAAAAGTGGTCCGGCACTGGTGCCCCCTAGCCCTATGTGCGGGGCCGTCCTCTGGGGTGTCCACATCCTCTCTTTTCATACTATGGTGTGGTGAGCGGTGGTAATCTGTTTGAAGAGGTGACCTGTTTGGTAGGTTTGAGGCGTGTCCTTTTCGAGGGGCTAGGTGTCTGGAAGGTCCTGGATTCCCATGGTGTGGTATTTGCTGTGAGTCTTGTTGTCAGCTGGGGATGTCATCCAGTGGTTCTGTCCAGTAATCCCATGTAGGATGCTGTTGACTGGGGAGAGTATATGGAGGTAGGTGGTTACGGAGTGTTAACCTGTTCCTGCTGATTTTCATTCCATACCACCCTGGACTGGGTATGGGATTGAAAGTTCAGAGGCCACCTTAACACTCTGCCTCTGCTCCTCTCCCTCCATCGCCCTTATCAGGGTAAGATGTGGGGGTAGGTTAGGAGGGTTTGTGTTCACCATGAGGAGCCCATCCCTATGTCAACCTTGTGAGGGTATGACCGGGTCTCTGGGTCCCCTGGTATGGTGGGGGTTAGCCGCTTTTTTTGAAGGGTTTGTTTGTCCTCGGTTCGGGTTGGTATTGGATTGGTGAGACCGGGTTGTCCTGTGTGGTCGGAGTGGTAGTGGTGGGAGCCTGTTCCATTCGTTGAAGCCTAAAAAAGAGAGACTCTCTAACCCCTCTAACCCTGCAATGAGACTCGGTTGCCAGTCTAAACTTTTTTTCGTCTGGCCCCTCTGTGCGTCTCGTCTTAAAATGTGTAGAGGGTCTAAGTGAGTATCTATGCCCAGTCAACATTTTTGGTCCCGTATTGTGGTCAAGTAGGGGGTCTGAGTTGCCATCAGAGTGCCCGGAGTCCTCGTTGTCTCGTAGATCTTCCCTGTAGTGTGTCCCTGTGTAAAACTTTTAAAAAAGGGTGAGAGAAAAGTACAAATAAAAATAGGTAGCCAAAAGGAGGTACCACGAAGTCCGTGTGGAACCTGCCTTCCTTAACAACGGGTCTAGGGGTATCCCAGCCACAACGTGTTTCTGCCTTGCTCGGCTTCATCAGGTGGCAGGGAGGAGAAAAAGGTGCAAAAAAGTGCACTCGGTCGTAATATGGTAAAAAGGCCGTATTTTGGACCGGAAAAAATGGGGGGTGTGTGTAGGTATATGTGTAGTTGAGGCTCGATGGTCTGGGGGTCTATGAAGGTCCGTCGAAAAAATGCCAAAAAGGGCGTAGATTCTCTGGAGAGTGGGTTCCGTGATGTAGGAGTACCTAGATTTGGGAGGAAATCGCAAGGATTTAAAAACGGCTCGAAGTGGTCCGAATTCGGGGTGTAGCATGAAGCTAGGGACTTGTCGTTCAAAAAAAGTAGACGTCGAAGGTGAAGTATTCGTTGGGAGTGTAGAGTACCAGCTGGAGTCTTGGTCCAGGTGAAGTGTCTTCAAAAAGGGTTTCGGACAAAAGGTGCTGAGACTGAGGGATGCTCCTCTTTTGTAGGAAATAACGGGGGGGACGTGGTTTGCCAGGTAGGTCGAATCCTATTGGTGCATGAGGTGTGCATGCGGTGTTCATGTGAGAGGTATGGCCATGGCTCGTCCAATGAGATCGCTTCGTTTTTTGGGATGCGGTGTCTATTAGTCTGTAAAGTGATGGTGAGGCCTCCATTGTTAATTCCTATGGGGAATTGCATAGGGAAAGTAGTCACATGACTTCTGGGGTGCTGTTTGTGTTGTTGGTGTCCGAGGGGTGCCAGGTGAATTTCAGGTAAGACTAGAAGTCTTAGGGGTCAAGATAAGCCATACGTGGAGTTCCTGTGATGTGTAGAAGTATAATAGATCCTCCTGTGAAAAAGGTGTGTTTGACCTTTGTGTCGCCATTGACTTGTGTGTTAGCGTTGAGAGCGGTCTGCTCTGGTTGAGTGTTTTGGGCTGGAAATACCCGAATGTGAGGTGCTGTGGGTCCAGAAAGGGTTGAGGGTAGAGTAGACATCTGTAGGTCCATGATGAATCTATAGTTGGGGTTCTAGGTGACCCATAGGTCTGGTTATAGGTCTTCAAATGTGGTTGAGTTATTTTTCCTCCTCTTTTGGAGTCACGTCACTCGAGTGCAGTGAGGTGCGATGTGCAGGGGGAAGTTGTGGCCGTGGTATCTTGGTCTTTTGTGGTGTTAAAGGGCTTGAACCTTGTTTCTTTTTTGAGGGGTAGTTGTGGGTAGGGTTTCTAAGGGGGTGTTCCCTTTTACTGGATCAAAAATTGTGCTTTTTTAGTCGTCTTTAGTTGGTGCTTATTAGCGGAGTTAGCTTTGATCATGTTCCTGTCCATTTAGGTTCCCGTATATGCGGTAGATTTTGCCGTGTTGTCGTGTTTCCGTCAACTTGGGGTATGGGAGGTACGGTTCCCCAAAAACGTTTTTGCTGTTTCCAGTGATGTGTGTCCTCCGAAGTTGGTGTTACCTATCCTGTTGGGGGATACTTACCTGGGGTAGGGTCCAGTGTTAAATATTGATACTTACCTGTGTGAGAGATGGGTATTGTAGGTGTTTTTTGGTTTTAATCCAGATGGATCGTTTAGGTGGTTCCTTTTTTGGTTATCCCATGTATTTACCTATGATGTACAGTTGTTAGGAATTCCTGGTTAGGCTCGTAGTATGGGTTGGTGTCGTATGGGTGGGAGTCTTACCTGGGTTTTTGGTTTGTTTGTGTATGGTGCAGAGGTGTGAGTGTGGTGAACCTGTTTTATAATTTTGTTTCCTTTTACTCCTAAGTTGGAAATGCGGTCGTCAGGAATTCTGTGAGAGGGTTGGCGTCTGTTTCATCTGTGTCAGGGTGGTGAAGTCTTGTTCTTTGGTGAAAAAAAGCCTTTATCTTTTGTTGAAAATTGGTGATGTCTTTTCAGGAGTTCAGGTTGAAGTGTGTGGTGGTTGAATCCAGGGTCTTTGATGAAAAAAAAAGATGCCTTTTAGTTGAAAAAAGTAGAGGAGGTGATGTTCATCCGAGGGTCAGGCGGTAGTTGTAGAATTCTTGGTCTTTTGATGGAAAAATCTTGGTTGAGAGTGGAGAAGGCTTGGAGTAGGTGGATCTTGAATTATACATCGTTCTTGTGGTTTCCCCGGTATCAAATCAAAATCAAATCAAATTTATTTATATAGCCCTTCGTACATCAGCTGATATCTCAAAGTGCTGTACAGAAACCCAGCCTAAAAGGTGTGTGTTGGTAGAAGGTGTGTGTTGGTTTCAGAAGTGATGTCCTTCAGAGACCTGGTAAAGCTATTTTAGGTTGTATTTAATCAAATCAAATTTATTTATATAGCCCTTCATACATCAGCTGATATCTCAAAGTGCTGTACAGAAACCCAGCCTAAAACCCCAAACAGCAAGCAATGCAGGTGTAGAAGCACGGTGGCTAGAAAAAACTCCCTAGAAAGGCCAAAACCTAGGAAGAAACCTAGAGAGGAACCAGGCTATGTGGGGTGGCCAGTCCTCTTCTGGCTGTGCCGGGTGGGGATTATAACAGAACATGGCCAAGATGTTCAAATGTTCATAAATGACCAGCATGGTCGAATAATAATAAGGCAGAACAGTTGAAACTGGAGCAGCAGCACAGTCAGGTGGACTGGGGACAGCAAGGAGTCATCATGTCAGGTAGTCCTGGGGCACGGTCCTAGGGCTCAGGTCCTCCGAGAGAGAGAAAGAAAGAGAGAATTAGAGAGAGCATATGTGGGGTGGCCAGTCCTCTCCTGGCTGTGCCGGGTGGAGATTATAACAGAACGTGGCCAAGATGTTCAAATGTTCATAAATGACCAGCATGGTCGAATAATAGTAAGGCAGAACAGTTGAAACTGGAGCAGCAGCATGGCCAGGTGGACTGGGGACAGCAAGGAGTCATCATGTCAGGTAGTCCTGGGGCATGGTCCTAGGGCTCAGGTCAGTTGAAACTGGAGCAGCAGCATGGCCAGGTGGACTGGGGACAGCAAGGAGTCATCATGTCAGGTAGTCCTGAGGCATGGTCCTAGGGCTCAGGTCCTCCGAGAGAGAGAAAGAAAGAAGGAGAGAATTAGAGAACGCACACTTAGATTCACACAGGACACCGAATAGGACAGGAGAAGTACTCCAGATATAACAAACTGACCCTAGCCCCACAACACAAACTACTGCAGCATAAATACTGGAGGCTGAGACAGGAGGGTTCAGGAGACACTGTGGCCCCATCCGATGACACCCCTGGACAGGGCCAAACAGGAAGGATATAACCCCACCCACTTTGCCAAAGCACAGCCCCCACACCACTAGAGGGATATCTTCAACCACCAACTTACCATCCTTAGACAAGGCCGAGTATAGCCCACAAAGATCTCCGCCACGGCACAACCCAAGGGGGGGTGTCAACCCAGACAGGAAGATCACATCAGTGACTCAACCCACCCAAGTGACGCACCCCTCCTAGGGACGGTATGAAAGAGCCCCAGTAAGCCAGTGACTCAGCCCCTGTAATAGGGTTAGAGGCAGAGAATCCCAGTGGAAAGAGGGGAACCGGCCAGGCAGAGACAGCAAGGGCGGTTCGTTGCTTCAGAGCCTTTCCGTTCACCTTCACAGGGCCAGACTACACTCCATCATATGATCCCCTGAAGAGATGAGTCTTCAGTAAAGACTTAAAGGTTGAGACCGAGTTTGCGTCTCTCACATGGGTAGGCAGACCATTCTATAAAAATGGAGCTCTAGGGATAGGAGGGACGCCATGTGCGACTGACGTGTTTTCCGTTTGCTCCCGTGGTATTCTTAAAGTTTGTGAATTTTGCAGCAGAACCGTATTTATTTTCAAATATTAATTTGGTGATCCCTTTCCGTAAATACTAAGACTACTTTGCTTCCGAATGTCAGCATATCGACCAAACATAAGGCCAAAAGCATGACTTTGAGAAAACCCGGCCTACAAGACCCGCTCTCATCACCGCCCTCTCCTGAGTCTGAGGGCCCGGGGACGCACACTTTACCCGGCGGCGCTGAAATGAACCTTCGAGGCCATCAAAATACTACGCTCTGAGATAGTTGAAATGAAAACACAGGTGGTTGCTACGATTGAGGCCAGAATGCAGGAGGTTTCTGATACTTTAAAAGCAGATTTAACCATCCTGCGGAACGAGACTGTGCCAGCAATCACAATACTCAAAACAACAACTGCGTCACACACTACAACGATTGCAGCACTGGAGACCTCCGCTACTAATGTCTCTGATTTAACTACATCCCTGGAGGCTGAAGTTAAACGCCTAGCTGCGGATTTGAAAAAGGTGAAGGAGAGCTGTGTGAGTTTAGAGGGATTCTCTCGCCGCAATAATCTGAGACTTGTATCGGTCCCAGAGTCAGCGGAAATGCATCGCACCACGGATTTCGTTTCAGGGCTGCTGAAGGATGTTCTTGAAGGATGGGGAGAGGCCCCGTGACATAATTCTTCGGGTGCACTTTTTTCATGAGAAGATGGAGATCCTCCGACGAGCCCGCAATACCACTCTGAGAATTCAAGGACAGAGCTTCTCCATCTACCAGGACTACTCCCCCACTGTTTCCAGGCAGCGCGCAGCCTTCGGACAGGCCAAACGTGTACTTCGGGACCATCCAAGTATGAAGTATGGACTGCGATTCCCGGCCCGGGAAGGTAAAGGGTAAAGACTACACATTTGAATCTCTGGATGAGGCTATGGCTCACATTCAATGTCACATCAAGAAGTCTTGAACATGCTCACAGTTCAGCAACTGTTGCTTGCGAACTGTGGATAGTAAGTAACCCACCTGTGGTACAATTATGTTTAGATATAACAGGCTAGTCTTGTATAGTTGGCGAAACCATTCAGGCTTATTTGATGTGATCTAATGTTTTGATCATCTAGTGTGTGTGCCTTACAAGCATTCAGTCATTTTAATTGAATTGTATTGAGGTTTTACTTAACTCCTGTGTTTCTAGGCTGTCTCGATCACCTATTCCGTTTGTTTACACAGTGTCTCAGTGACTTAAAATATTTTTGGTTATTTGTTTACTGCATCCGTTTGCATTGACCCAGTAAACAGTAAATGTCTCCAGAGGCTACACGGTTTTTGGGGTCTCACTTCAATTTTAAAAGTTTTGAGCGTCATTTACGCCCAGCAAACGTTCAATGTTGCGCACACGTAGTTTTTTGGTATTGTTTGTAAGCTGTCTCAGCTATTATTTTTGATTGTCTTACTACGATTTCCTTACTTCAAATTAGATTTTTGGCTGAGAGCCTTTATGCATTTGACTTATTTTCTCTCTCAATGCCTGTTATAAGACTGGGAATATAATTATATACATCTACAAGTGGTGCTTTTGTCATTCCGTTTGCACAAGGGATTCCCATTTTTTTTGTGGAAAAAAACAAACATAAAAATCGTTCTTTTTGCTGCTTGATCCACTAACAAAACGCGACTTTAAAGAGCGGGACTGTGGGTTTAGGTTTAAGACCGCACTCTCACAGACATACTGTGCGAAGAGAACATGTTCTATTTAGGCTTGTACCTCATTTGGAGAGGTATTGTCTGGGATGGGGGGAGGGGGGCAGGTTGAATTGTTCAGTTCTAATGTTGTCATTCTGTCTTTTTAGGGTTTTTTTCTGTACTTTTTCCAAACATCTACCACCGTACATTATTACTCTGAGACAAGTTATTCTGGAGGTTTTGGGCACTCATTGCTTTTCCATTCTTTGCTCTAATGACAGGGTTGAATAACGGGAATGCCCAGAGGGGCCGAAATAATGTGATCAAGTACATTTCATGGAACACCAAAGGGGTTAATAACCCAGTGAAGCGTAAGAGGGTGTTGACACACTTAAAGGGTTTGAATGCAAATATTGCATTTCTACAAGAGACTCACTTGAGGACTGGTGAGCATTTTAGGATGCTTAAGGACTGGGTTGGTCAAGTGTTCCACTCGAACTTTCATAGTAAATCAAGAGGTGCTGCTATTCTGGTTGATAAAGCTACTCCCTTTTTAGCTTCTGAGGTTATTGCTGATCCTAAGAGACGATACGTCATAGTAACCGGTGAACTGTTTTCTACCCCTCTTGTTTTGGCTAGTGTTTATGCTCCCAATTGGGATGACACAAGTTTCATTTCTTCCTTTCTGTCTGCTATTCCCAATTTAGATTCTCATGTGTTGATTTTAGGGGGTTAGGGTTAGGGTTAGAGGGTTAGGGTTAGGAGAAAATTGCCCTTCAAGAGGACCAAATACACGGGCACCTGTTCTCTAATTCTATTGCTCCTAAGGATACATAATTGTTCTACAGGAAATTAGGAGGTATTCCCCAAGAGCAGGGGTTATGGTTCATACCGGAAGGAAAGCAAATTAAATGAACCTTTTCCTCCAAGGGGACAAACCCCCAGGCAATGCATCGACCCCTGCTCCCTAATTCCCAGGCTCTTCAGGATGCCTCTTTATGGAGCCCGAGTTCAAGTTTAAGAATCCGGTTTAGGGTTAGGCTGGTTAACCTCATAGTCCGATCCATCCCGGATCCGGTATCGTGACTACAGCCTCAAGCTCATTACCATAACGCAACGTTAACGATTTCTAAAAAATCGCAAATGAAATTAAATAAATATGCCTGCTCTCAAGCTTAGCCTTTTCTTAACAACACTGTCATCTCAGATTTTCAAAATGTGCTTTTGAACCATAGAAAATCAATCATTTGTGTAAGAGTGTTGATGGCTAGCTTAGCATTTAGCGTAGCATTTAGCACGCAACATATTCACAAAAACCAGCAAAGGAATCAAATAAAATAATTTACCTTTGAAGAACTTCAGATGTTTCAATGAGGAGACTCTCAGTTACATAGCAGATGTCCAGTTTTTCCTGAAAGATTCTTTGTGTAGGACAAATCGCTCCGTTTTGTTACTACGCATTTGGCTAAATTCAGTCACCTAAACGTCAAACTTTTTTCCGAATTAACTCCATAATATCGACTGAAACATGGCAAACGTTGTTTGAATCAATCCTCAAAGTGTTTTGTCATATATCTCTTCATTGATATGCCGTTCGTGGAAGCATTGTTTCTTCTCAGAATCCAATGGAAAAATACCAGCAGCTGAGTTTTGCGCACCAATTTCCACGCAGGACACCGTGCGGACACTTGGCAAATGTAGTCTATTATGGTCAATCTTCCAATGATATGCCTGCAAATACGTCACAATGCTCCAGACCCCTTGGGGAAACGATAGAAAGGGTAGGCTCATTCCTGTCGCATTCACAGCCATATAAGGAGATAATGGAAAACGTAGCTTCAGAAATCCTGTTCATTTCCTGGTTGCAGAAACATCTTGGTTTTGCCTGAAGCTTTTGTTCTAGGGCACTCACAGTGAAAATCTTTGCAGTTCTGGAAACGTCAGAGTGTTTTCTTTCCAAAGCTATCAATTCCATGCATAGTCGAGCATCTTTTCGTGACAAAATATTGCGCTTAAAACGGGCACGTCTTTTTATCCAAAAATGAAATACTGCCCCTAGAGTCTTAAGAGGTTCTATTAGGCCTGAACGGATTCCTTATGTCCATGTTTTGAGTCCAAGGGGTTAGGTTTAAGGTTAGGATTAGTTTTAGAGGCTTGGGTTTGAATTCAAGTCAGAATCTAGGTCAAGGTTCAGGATTAGGGATTAGAGTTTAAGGTGGGGTTAAGGTCAGGATTATGTTCAGGGTCAGGATTAGATCTGAGGTTATTGTCAGGGCTGAGGTTAAATTCAGGATCGGGGTTAAGGTTAGAGCTAGGGTGGGGATTGCTGCGGTTAAGGGTGAGGTTAAGGTCAGGGTTATAGTCAAAATTAAGTTTTAGGATTAGGTTTAAGCTTATAAGGTTAAGGTTAGGGTTAGAGTTAGGGTTAGGGTTAGGAAAAAATTGCCCTGGGATTAGGGTTTATTAAGGTGGGGTTAAAATTAGGATTATATTTAGGGTCAAGATTAGATCTGAGGTTATTGTCAGGGCTGAGGTTAAATTTAGGATCGGGGTTAAGGTTAGAGCTAGGGTGGGGAATGCTACGGTTAAGGGTGAGGTTAAGGTCAGGTTTAGGGTTATAGTCAGAATTAAAATGAGGTTTTAATCTTAGGTTTAGGTTTATAGTTAGGGTGAGCCAAGGGGGTAGGCTTGGGGTCCTGATTAGACCTAAATTTGAGGCTGGGTTGAAATTAGGTTCGGTATTGGGGCCGAAGTTTGGGGTTTAGGGGTTAGGGATTGAAATAGACTTAAGGTTGAGGTTGTGGTTAAGATTAGGAATGTGATACTTGGCTAGGGTTTGGAGTGAGATTGCTCAGGTTAAGGTTAGGGTAAACTGGGATTAGGATGGTTCAGGTTTAATGTTCAGATCAGGGTTGGGAGGGTTAGGGTAAACTGGGATTAGGATGGTTCAGGTTTACTGTTCAGATCCAGGCTGGGAGGGTTAGGGTCAACTGGGATTAGGATGGTTCAGGTTTACTGTTCAGATCCAGGTTGGGAGGGTTAGGGTCTCTAATACTTTTCATTAAGACCTGTGGGAATACAAGTACCCAATTTTTTGATCCAACTTCGCTCCTTGATCTGTCTCTGTTTTAGCGACCACCCTTGGTTAGATTCCAACCCTGCTATTCTTAACTGGGCTACTGGATGAGATCTAAAGTGGGTGTATAATGTGGTTTTAACTGACTCTTTACTTATATGATATAGGTGTTGTTTGAGTCTGGCTTCCAGGGAGTTCCTAGTTTCTCCAATATACAATTTCCCACATTTCAGACACTCAATTCCATATACAATGTTGGTGGTCTTCAATTGGAATCCCTCCCATACCGGGGCCCCTAGACCCGACCATTTATTCTGAATATATTGTCTAAAGTGTGGTCCCCGCCGCCCCAGCTTCTCCTTGAATCCAGAGTGTACCAGCACATCTTTCAAATTTTTATTTCGCCGATATGCTGATATTACTCTGAACTGTTGGAGGGTGTCCCCATCCTCCCTTGTCTGTTTAAAATGATCCTTCACTATGGAATTAAACTTCATAGAAGACTGTGAATACGTGGTGACAAATGGGATAATACAACCATCATTGTTAGTCCTCCCATGTATAGGTTCAGTTGCCACCATAGTGTTCACCTCCGCTCTTATAGTGCGGAGGAAACATTTTAAGTATCCTCTGGGTCTAAGAGCCTTAAAAAGTATTCCTATAGCCTCATTTACATGTTTTTCCTGTGTACAAATCCCATGAAATTTTATAAGCTGCGACTTTATCAACCCTCTGTAGGTGTGTTTTGGGTGAAAACTGGATTTATGTAAGAGGGAATGAGTGTCCGTGGGTTTAAAATAAACCTTTGTTGCTAATTGCTTCAGGTTATCACTCCCCTCTACAAAAAATACCTCTGTATCCAAAAATTCTATTCGTTCCGGCTGAACGTTGTATTTAATCGTAATCGACGGATGATGTGTATTCAAAATCCTCACAAATTCCATAAAATCTGAGGAAGAATGTGTCCATAACCCAAATATATCATCTAGATACCGTAAATACAAGGATGGAAGCTTTGTGCATTTTGGGAGGGCAGATTGTTCTCATTCTGCCATATAAATATTGGCATATGATGGGGCAAACTTCTTCCCCATAGCTGTACCATGAATTTGGAGGAACCAATCCGAGTTGAACTCAAAGTCATTTCTTGTTAAACTAAGTTCCAATAGTTGTAGCAAAGCCCCATCTGGTCTATCTGGGTCTGGATATTTATGGAAAATATTTCTGATTGCTCTGAGACCCAAGTTGGTGTCAATATTAGTATACAAGGAGTCAATATCAATTGAAAAAAACAGTTTCTTTAGGCACACTAATTCCTTTCAATTTTGTCACAAATTCGTATGTATCCTTAATGAAACTTTGATGTTTCCGTGACAGGGGATTTATGAAATAATCCAAATACTCTGCTATTCTATAAGATTCCGAACCACAATCCGATACAATCGGCCTACCACATGGAACCTCTGAGGGAATGGTCCAAGTCTCAGGAGGTTTGTGGATTTTAGGCAACAAATAAAATTGTCTGGGGCGTGAGGTATCTGGTCCAAATAGATAAAACATTTGTTTGTCTGTAATGTAATTATTCTCATGAAGTTCCCCTATAATCTCCCTCATTTGTCTCTGGGTCTCCTGCTGCAATGAGTGAGTCAGTGGCCTATAATGTTTAGAATTACTCAACTGCCTGTTCGCCTCTAGCAGATACTGGGTTTTATCCAAAATGACAATCTTTGATCCTTTATCCGCTGGTTTTATAACTATGTTTGAATTCTTACTTAAGGAATTTAAGGAATTCCGTTCTTGTTTTGTAAGATTATCTTTTCCTGCCATATAGAACCTAAATGTACTAAAGGAAGTAGAGTCCCTTTGTATTAAAGTCTGCATCGTATTAGACACTCCCTGTAGCTTAGGCTCCCAGTGTGATGGACCAATAAATGGTACTCTTTGGTTGTCAGTATTATAATTAAAATGATCAAGTAATTTAAATTTTCTATGGTAAGTGTGCAAATCCCTCCTGAGCTCCATACGATCGATCTTAGCGGGTGTCGGAATAAACATAAGGCCCTTCTCCAGAAGTTGCTGTTCTGCCGCTGTAAGTCTAAAAGTAATCGATAAATTCAATACATTAGAGTGCTGGGGAGTAATATCAATACACTCTTCCCCTCTTAATAGTTGAACTGGTCTAGCCAGTCATTTAAAATGTTTACAGCTGTATCTGGTCTCCAATGTATTGGATCATCCTGCATTGTGTGAAATCTAAGTTCATTCAGATCCAGTAGTTCCCTACAAGTTTTCTGAATATACTGGTTCAATTGATTCAGAACCTTCTGCTTTTCCCATGAAAGCTCATCCGAAAAGTGTGTGATGGGAACATAAACCTGTGCATGAGGGAAAACTTCAGTTGTTTTATTCAGTAGCTGTTGCAACTGCTTGACTGCAGTTGAGTACTGCTGGTTCAAGCCATTGACAAGACCCACTGATAGAACCACCTTCTGTGTGTTTTCCGGTTTCTCCAACTTGCCTATCACTCCTGCAATATGTCTAAAGGTTGCTCCCGGAAAGCTATCTATCTGTGTGTTAGTGTTCGTAAAGCTAGGAATGCGCGCAAGGTTGGAATCCCCAATAAAAACCACGGGTTTTGTAATCTCAATACCCCAATCATTTATTTTCCTTTCAGTTCTAGAATGACATGTGGGATAAAGAAGTTTATCCCTTTTTACAGGTTCCAGTATTAGTTCTGTCCCAGGTTCCGTTTCTTTTCCATTGCTACCGTACCCTGCTGGTTATCTTGTTGTGAACCTGTAGTAGAATTGGATAAAACCATGTCATCCATCAAAACAGCCACATTATTCAATGGTAGTATTAGGCTATCCCTGTTATTCCCAGTCATCCCCAATCCCCCCGCTGTTAAAAGTACATTTGAGTGCTCTCTACCTGGGATTATCAAGGCTGGGACTTTAGGTGGGGCCAGATTCTCTCTTGGTCGTTGAGTTTGGGGATTAAATATCTCCTTGCTCTTCTTGATTGTTGGGGTAAGTCTGAAGCTAATCCCTCCACTCTTTGCAGGGCCTAATTTCCGAGGGGTGAGACAGGTTTCCCATAAGAGGGGAGATAGTTGGTTAGTAGGTGAGCTC
The DNA here is from genome assembly GCF_034236695.1 of Oncorhynchus nerka. Classification (NCBI taxonomy): domain Eukaryota; kingdom Metazoa; phylum Chordata; class Actinopteri; order Salmoniformes; family Salmonidae; genus Oncorhynchus; species Oncorhynchus nerka. The sequence goes on from NC_088397.1 coordinate 102,478,238, forward strand.
ATAGGGGGAACCACTCTACGGGGAGAAGTAGGCCCCACATGAACCTCCACCTGTACCTCCCTTCCCTGTATACCCCCAACAAACCCTGTGGTATTGCTGTTGGTAGTCAGGCTATGGTTAATCGGTTGGTCTACAGGAATACTGGAAGACTGTTCCTTAACCATATTACCCCTTACCGAGTTGTCACTCGATCCCCCTGGAGTATTCCTGCATATTCCTGAGTCCCTGTGGGCCTTGGCTCCCATTAAGGCCCTGCCAGTCGGAGACTTGCTAGTCACTGCAGCCGCATAACTGGAATTAGCCTGATGAGAGGTTATCAGTTTAGTAGAGGCAAGTGGGTCAATGGGTTTTTTCAGCATGTCTTTTAAGGTAGTTACTGAAGAAGATGTAAATTTATGTTTGTATCTGGCCTTTGCCCACATCACCGCCTTCTCTAAAGCTTCCTGGTTATAGGTTGAGGTATTCTGAATGCATAAGGCAATTACCCCATTATAATGCTCCCTCAGAATATGCATATTATTCTCCATCCACCTGCTGGTGTTAAGTTTTACCTTTGCCAGAGTCTGTTGGTTAGGCGAGGAGGGTTTAATAAAGGCCGCCAATTTATTCACCTGTCTTACCATACCTTCTGGAAAATAATGATTAACCGCAGAGTAATCTAAGATTTCTGAGTGATGAAAGCCTTAAAATATCCCTTCGTGAGGGTTATATCTTGCAGAGGAGGAATACTCCTAGTTTCTCCAGTAGACTCACCCTGATGATTTAGGTTAACTAGAACCTGGAAACGGTTGTGTACTTTTATTTATTTCACCTTTATTTAACCAGGTAAGCAAGTTGAGAACAAGTTCTCATTTACAATTGCGACCTGGCCAAGATAAAGCAAATCAGTTCGACACATACAACGACACAGAGTTACACATGGAGTAAAACAAACATACAGTCAATAATACAGTAAAAAAAAACAAAAAAACAAGTCTATATACAATGTGAGCAAATTAGGTGAGAAGGGAGGTAAAGGCAAAAAAGGCCATGGTGGCAAAGTAAATACAATATAGCAAGTAAAACACTGGAATGGTAGTTTTGCAATGGAAGAATGTGCAAAGTAGAAATAAAAATAATGGGGTGCAAAGGAGCAAAATAAATAAATTAAATACAGTTGGGAAAGAGGTAGTTGTTTGGGCTAAATTATAGGTGGGCTATGTACAGGTGCAGTAATCTGTAAGATGCTCTGACAGTTGGTGCTTAAAGCTAGTGAGGGAGATAAGTGTTTCCAATTTAAGAGATTTTTGTAGTTCGTTCCAGTCATTGGCAGCAGAGAACTGGAAGGAGAGGCGGCCAAAGAAAGAATTGGTTTTGGGGGTGACTAGAGAGATATACCTGCTGGAGCGTGTGCTACAGGTGGGAGATGCTATGGTGACCAGCGAGCTGAGATAAGGGGGGACTTTACCTAGCAGGGTCTTGTAGATGACATGGAGCCAGTGGGTTTGGCGACGAGTATGAAGCGAGGGCCAGCCAACGAGAGCGTACAGGTCGCAATGGTGGGTAGTATATGGGGCTTTGGTGACAAAACGGATAGCACTGTGATAGACTGCATCCAATTTGTTGAGTAGGGTATTGGAGGCTATTTTGTAAATGACATCGCCAAAGTCGAGGATTGGTAGGATGGTCAATTTTACAAGGGTATGTTTGGCAGCATGAGTGAAGGATGCTTTGTTGCGAAATAGGAAGCCAATTCTAGATTTAACTTTGGATTGGAGATGTTTGATATGGGTCTGGAAGGAGAGTTTACAGTCTAACCAGACACCTAAGTATTTGTAGTTGTCCACGTATTCTAAGTCAGAGCCGTCCAGAGTAGTGATGTTGGACAGGCGGGTAGGTGCAGGTAGCGATCGGTTGAAGAGCATGCATTTAGTTTTACTTGTATTTAAGAGCAATTGGAGGCCACGGAAGGAGAGTTGTATGGCATTGAAGCTTGCCTGGAGGGTTGTTAACACAGTGTCCAAAGAAGGGCCGGAAGTATACAGAATGGTGTCGTCTGCGTAGAGGTGGATCAGAGACTCACCAGCAGCAAGAGCGACCTCATTGATGTATACAGAGAAGAGAGTCGGTCCAAGAATTGAACCCTGTGGCACCCCCATAGAGACTGCCAGAGGTCCGGACAGCAGACCCTCCGATTTGACACACTGAACTCTATCAGAGAAGTAGTTGGTGAACCAGGCGAGGCAATCATTTGAGAAACCAAGGCTGTCGAGTCTGCCGATGAGGATGTGGTGGTTGACAGAGTCGAAAGCCTTGGCCAGATCAATGAATACGGCTGCACAGTAATGTTTCTTATCGATTGCGGTTAAGATATCGTTTAGGACCTTGAGCGTGGCTGAGGTGCACCCATGACCAGCTCTGAAACCAGATTGCATAGCAGAGAAGGTATGGTGAGATTCGAAATGGTCGGTAATCTGTTTGTTGACTTGGCTTTCGAAGACCTTAGAAAGGCATGGTAGGATAGATATAGGTCTGTAGCAGTTTGGGTCAAGAGTGTCCCCCCCTTTGAAGAGGGGGATGACCGCAGCTGCTTTCCAATCTTTGGGAATCTCAGATGACACGAAAGAGAGGTTGAACAGGCTAGTAATAGGGGTGGCAACAATTTCGGCAGATAATTTTAGAAAGAAAGGGTCCAGATTGTCTAGCCCGGCTGATTTGTAGGGGTCCAGATTTTTCAGCTCTTGTACTGGCACTGCCATGGTAACGAACCAATAGCCGGAACCCTTAGACTCACCCTGATCATTTAGGTTAACTAGAGCCTGGAAACGGTTGTGTACTGGCACTGCCATGGTAACGGACCAATAGGAACCCTTAGACTCACCCTGATCATTTAGGTTAACTAGAGCCTGGAAACGGTTGTGTACTGGCACTGCCATGGTAACGAACCAATAGCCGGAACCCTTAGACTCACCCTGATCATTTAGGTTAACTAGAGCCTGGAAACGGTTGTGTACTGGCACTGCCATGGTAACGAACCAATAGCCGGAACCCTTAGACTCACCCTGATCATTTAGGTTAACTAGAGCCTGGAAACGGTTGTGTACTGGCACTGCCATAGTAACGGACCAATAGGAACCCTTAGACTCACCCTGATCATTTAGGTTAACTAGAGCCTGGAAACGGTTGTGTACTGGCACTGCCATAGTAACGGACCAATAGGAACCCTTAGACTCACCCTGATCATTTAGGTTAACTAGAGCCTGGAAACGGTTGTGTACTGGCACTGCCATGGTAAAGGACCAATAGGAACCCTTAGACTCACCCTGATCATTTAGGTTAACTAGAGCCTGGAAACGGTTGTGTACTGGCACTGCCATGGTAACGAACCAATAGCCGGAACCCTTAGACTCACCCTGATCATTTAGTTTAACTAGAGCCTGGAAACGGTTGTGTACTGGCACTGCCATGGTAACGAACCAATAGCCGGAACCCTTAGACTCACCCTGATCATTTAGGTTAACTAGAGCCTGGAAACGGTTGTGTACTGGCACTGCCATGGTAACGAACCAATAGCCGGAACCCTTAGACTCACCCTGATCATTTAGGTTAACTAGAGCCTGGAAACGGTTGTGTACTGGCACTGCCATGGTAACGGACCAATAGGAACCCTTAGACTCACCCTGATCATTTAGGTTAACTAGAGCCTGGAAACGGTTGTGTACTGGCACTGCCATGGTAACGGACCAATAGCCGGAACCCTTAGACTCACCCTGATCATTTAGGTTAACTAGAGCCTGGAAACGGTTGTGTACTGGCACTGCCATGGTAACGGACCAATAGGAACCCTTAGACTCACCCTGATCATTTAGGTTAACTAGAGCCTGGAAACGGTTGTGTACTGGCACTGCCATGGTAACGAACCAATAGCCGGAACCCTTAGACTCACCCTGATCATTTAGGTTAACTAGAGCCTGGAAACGGTTGTGTACTGACACTGCCATGGTAACGAACCAATAGCCGGAACCCTTAGACTCACCCTGATCATTTAGGTTAACTAGAGCCTGGAAACGGTTGTGTACTGGCACTGCCATGGTAACGAACCAATAGCTGGAACCCTTAGACTCACCCTGATCATTTAGGTTAACTAGAGCCTGGAAACGGTTGTGTACTGGCACTGCCATGGTAACGGACCAATAGGAACCCTTAGACTCACCCTGATCATTTAGGTTAACTAGAGCCTGGAAACGGTTGTGTACTGGCACTGCCATGGTAAAGGACCAATAGGAACCCTTAGACTCACCCTGATCATTTAGGTTAACTAGAGCCTGGAAACGGTTGTGTACTGGCACTGCCATGGTAAAGGACCAATAGGAACCCTTAGACTCACCCTGATCATTTAGGTTAACTAGAGCCTGGAAACGGTTGTGTACTGGCACTGCCATGGTAAAGGACCAATAGGAACCCTTAGACTCACCCTGATCATTTAGGTTAACTAGAGCCTGGAAACGGTTGTGTACTGGCACTGCCATGGTAACGAACCAACAGCCGGAACCCTTAGACTCACCCTGATCATTTAGGTTAACTAGAGCCTGGAAACGGTTGTGTACTGGCACTGCCATGGTAAGGAACCAATAGCCGGAACCCTTAGACTCAACCTGATCATTTAGGTTAACTAGAGCCTGGAAACGGTTGTGTACTGGCACTGCCATGGTAACGGACCAATAGGAACCCTTAGACTCACCCTGATCATTTAGGTTAACTAGAGCCTGGAAACGGTTGTGTACTGGCACTGCCATGGTAACGAACCAATAGCCGGAACCCTTAGACTCACCCTGATCATTTAGGTTAACTAGAGCCTGGAAACGGTTGTGTACTGACACTGCCATGGTAACGAACCAATAGCCGGAACCCTTAGACTCACCCTGATCATTTAGGTTAACTAGAGCCTGGAAACGGTTGTGTACTGGCACTGCCATGGTAACGAACCAATACCCGGAACCCTTAGACTCACCCTGATCATTTAGGTTAACTAGAGCCTGGAAACGGTTGTGTACTGGCACTGCCATGGTAACGAACCAATAGCCGAACCCTTAGACTCACCCTGATCATTTAGGTTAACTAGAGCCTGGAAACGGTTGTGTACTGGCACTGCCATGGTAACGAACCAATAGCCGGAACCCTTAGACTCACCCTGATCATTTAGGTTAACTAGAGCCTGGAAACGGTTGTGTACTGGCACTGCCATGGTAACGAACCAATAGCCGGAACCCTTAGACTCACCCTGATCATTTAGGTTAACTAGAGCCTGGAAACGGTTGTGTACTGGCACTGCCATGGTAACGAACCAATAGCCGGAACCCTTAGACTCACCCTGATCATTTAGGTTAACTAGAGCCTGGAAACGGTTGTGTACTGGCACTGCCATGGTAACGGACCAATAGGAACCCTTAGACTCACCCTGATCATTTAGGTAAACTAGAGCCTGGAAACGGTTGTGTACTGGCACTGCCATGGTAAAGGACCAATAGGAACCCTTAGACTCACCCTGATCATTTAGGTTAACTAGAGCCTGGAAACGGTTGTGTACTGGCACTGCCATGGTAACGGACCAATAGGAACCCTTAGACTCACCCTGATCATTTAGGTTAACTAGAGCCTGGAAACGGTTGTGTACTGGCACTGCCATGGTAACGAACCAATAGCCGGAACCCTTAGACTCACCCTGATCATTTAGGTTAACTAGAGCCGGGAAACGGTTGTGTACTGGCACTGCCATGGTAAAGGACCAATAGGAACCCTTAGACTCACCCTGATCATTTAGGTTAACTAGAGCCTGGAAACGGTTGTGTACTGGCACTGCCATGGTAAAGGACCAATAGGAACCCTTAGACTCACCCTGATCATTTAGGTTAACTAGAGCCTGGAAACGGTTGTGTACTGGCACTGCCATGGTAACGAACCAACAGCCGGAACCCTTAGACTCACCCTGATCATTTAGGTTAACTAGAGCCTGGAAACGGTTGTGTACTGGCACTGCCATGGTAACGGACCAATAGGAACCCTTAGACTCACCCTGATCATTTAGGTTAACTAGAGCCTGGAAACGGTTGTGTACTGGCACTGCCATGGTAACGAACCAATAGCCGGAACCCTTAGACTCACCCTGATCATTTAGTTTAACTAGAGCCTGGAAACGGTTGTGTACTGGCACTGCCATGGTAACGAACCAATAGCCGGAACCCTTAGACTCACCCTGATCATTTAGGTTAACTAGAGCCTGGAACCGGGTGTGTACTGGCACTGCCATGGTAACGAACCAATAGCCGGAACCCTTAGACTCACCCTGATCATTTAGGTTAACTAGAGCCTGGAAACGGTTGTGTACTGGCACTGCCATGGTAACGAACCAATAGCCGGAACCCTTAGACTCACCCTGATCATTTAGGTTAACTAGAGCCTGGAAACGGTTGTGTACTGGCACTGCCATGGTAACGGACCAATAGGAACCCTTAGACTCACCCTGATCATTTAGGTTAACTAGAGCCTGGAAACGGTTGTGTACTGGCACTGCCATGGTAACGAACCAATAGCCGGAACCCTTAGACTCACCCTGATCATTTAGGTTAACTAGAGCCTGGAAACGGTTGTGTACTGGCACTGCCATGGTAACGAACCAATAGCCGGAACCCTTAGACTCACCCTGATCATTTAGGTTAACTAGAGCCTGGAAACGGTTGTGTACTGACACTGCCATGGTAACGAACCAATAGCCGGAACCCTTAGACTCACCCTGATCATTTAGGTTAACTAGAGCCTGGAAACGGTTGTGTACTGGCACTGCCATGGTAACGAACCAATAGCCGGAACCCTTAGACTCACCCTGATCATTTAGGTTAACTAGAGCCTGGAAACGGTTGTGTACTGGCACTGCCATGGTAACGAACCAATAGCCGGAACCCTTAGACTCACCCTGATCATTTAGGTTAACTAGAGCCTGGAAACGGTTGTGTACTGGCACTGCCATGGTAACGGACCAATAGGAACCCTTAGACTCACCCTGATCATTTAGGTTAACTAGAGCCTGGAAACGGTTGTGTACTGGCACTGCCATGGTAACGAACCAATAGCCGAACCCTTAGACTCACCCTGATCATTTAGGTTAACTAGAGCCTGGAAACGGTTGTGTACTGGCACTGCCATGGTAAAGGACCAATAGGAACCCTTAGACTCACCCTGATCATTTAGGTTAACTAGAGCCTGGAAACGGTTGTGTACTGGCACTGCCATGGTAAAGGACCAATAGGAACCCTTAGACTCACCCTGATCATTTAGGTTAACTAGAGCCTGGAAACGGTTGTGTACTGGCACTGCCATGGTAACGAACCAATAGCCGGAACCCTTAGACTCACCCTGATCATTTAGGTTAACTAGAGCCTGGAAACGGTTGTGTACTGGCACTGCCATGGTAACGAACCAATAGCCGGAACCCTTAGACTCACCCTGATCATTTAGTTTAACTAGAGCCTGGAAACGGTTGTGTACTGGCACTGCCATGGTAACGAACCAATAGCCGGAACCCTTAGACTCACCCTGATCATTTAGGTTAACTAGAGCCTGGAACCGGGTGTGTACTGGCACTGCCATGGTAACGAACCAATAGCCGGAACCCTTAGACTCACCCTGATCATTTAGGTTAACTAGAGCCTGGAAACGGTTGTGTACTGGCACTGCCATGGTAACGAACCAACAGCCGGAACCCTTAGACTCACCCTGATCATTTAGGTTAACTAGAGCCTGGAAACGGTTGTGTACTGGCACTGCCATGGTAACGGACCAATAGGAACCCTTAGACTCACCCTGATCATTTAGGTTAACTAGAGCCTGGAAACGGTTGTGTACTGGCACTGCCATGGTAACGAACCAATAGCCGGAACCCTTAGACTCACCCTGATCATTTAGTTTAACTAGAGCCTGGAAACGGTTGTGTACTGGCACTGCCATGGTAACGAACCAATAGCCGGAACCCTTAGACTCACCCTGATCATTTAGGTTAACTAGAGCCTGGAACGGGTGTGTACTGGCACTGCCATGGTAACGAACCAATAGCCGGAACCCTTAGACTCACCCTGATCATTTAGGTTAACTAGAGCCTGGAAACGGTTGTGTACTGGCACTGCCATGGTAACGAACCAATAGCCGGAACCCTTAGACTCACCCTGATCATTTAGGTTAACTAGAGCCTGGAAACGGTTGTGTACTGGCACTGCCATGGTAACGGACCAATAGGAACCCTTAGACTCACCCTGATCATTTAGGTTAACTAGAGCCTGGAAACGGTTGTGTACTGGCACTGCCATGGTAACGAACCAATAGCCGGAACCCTTAGACTCACCCTGATCATTTAGGTTAACTAGAGCCTGGAAACGGTTGTGTACTGGCACTGCCATGGTAACGAACCAATAGCCGGAACCCTTAGACTCACCCTGATCATTTAGGTTAACTAGAGCCTGGAAACGGTTGTGTACTGACACTGCCATGGTAACGAACCAATAGCCGGAACCCTTAGACTCACCCTGATCATTTAGGTTAACTAGAGCCTGGAAACGGTTGTGTACTGGCACTGCCATGGTAACGAACCAATAGCCGGAACCCTTAGACTCACCCTGATCATTTAGGTTAACTAGAGCCTGGAAACGGTTGTGTACTGGCACTGCCATGGTAACGAACCAATAGCCGGAACCCTTAGACTCACCCTGATCATTTAGGTTAACTAGAGCCTGGAAACGGTTGTGTACTGGCACTGCCATGGTAACGGACCAATAGGAACCCTTAGACTCACCCTGATCATTTAGGTTAACTAGAGCCTGGAAACGGTTGTGTACTGGCACTGCCATGGTAACGAACCAATAGCCGGAACCCTTAGACTCACCCTGATCATTTAGGTTAACTAGAGCCTGGAAACGGTTGTGTACTGGCACTGCCATGGTAAAGGACCAATAGGAACCCTTAGACTCACCCTGATCATTTAGGTTAACTAGAGCCTGGAAACGGTTGTGTACTGGCACTGCCATGGTAAAGGACCAATAGGAACCCTTAGACTCACCCTGATCATTTAGGTTAACTAGAGCCTGGAAACGGTTGTGTACTGGCACTGCCATGGTAAAGAACCAATAGCCGGAACCCTTAGACTCACCCTGATCATTTAGGTTAACTAGAGCCTGGAAACGGTTGTGTACTGGCACTGCCATGGTAACGAACCAATAGCCGAACCCTTAGACTCACCCTGATCATTTAGTTTAACTAGAGCCTGGAAACGGTTGTGTACTGGCACTGCCATGGTAACGGACCAATAGCCGGAACCCTTAGACTCACCCTGATCATTTAGGTTAACTAGAGCCTGGAACCGGGTGTGTACTGGCACTGCCATGGTAACGAACCAATAGCCGGAACCCTTAGACTCACCCTGATCATTTAGGTTAACTAGAGCCTGGAAACGGTTGTGTACTGGCACTGCCATGGTAACGAACCAATAGCCGGAACCCTTAGACTCACCCTGATCATTTAGGTTAACTAGAGCCTGGAAACGGTTGTGTACTGGCACTGCCATGGTAACGGACCAATAGGAACCCTTAGACTCACCCTGATCATTTAGGTTAACTAGAGCCTGGAAACGGTTGTGTACTGGCACTGCCATGGTAACGAACCAATAGCCGGAACCCTTAGACTCACCCTGATCATTTAGGTTAACTAGAGCCTGGAAACGGTTGTGTACTGGCACTGCCATGGTAAAGGACCAATAGGAACCCTTAGACTCACCCTGATCATTTAGGTTAACTAGAGCCTGGAAACGGTTGTGTACTGGCACTGCCATGGTAACGAACCAATAGCCGGAACCCTTAGACTCACCCTGATCATTTAGGTTAACTAGAGCCTGGAAACGGTTGTGTACTGGCACTGCCATGGTAACGAACCAATAGCCGGAACCCTTAGACTCACCCTGATCATTTAGGTTAACTAGAGCCTGGAAACGGTTGTGTACTGGCACTGCCATGGTAACGGACCAATAGGAACCCTTAGACTCACCCTGATCATTTAGGTTAACTAGAGCCTGGAAACGGTTGTGTACTGGCACTGCCATGGTAACGAACCAATAGCCGGAACCCTTAGACTCACCCTGATCATTTAGGTTAACTAGAGCCTGGAAACGGTTGTGTACTGACACTGCCATGGTAACGAACCAATAGCCGGAACCCTTAGACTCACCCTGATCATTTAGGTTAACTAGAGCCTGGAAACGGTTGTGTACTGGCACTGCCATGGTAACGAACCAATAGCCGGAACCCTTAGACTCACCCTGATCATTTAGGTTAACTAGAGCCTGGAAACGGTTGTGTACTGGCACTGCCATGGTAACGAACCAATAGCCGGAACCCTTAGACTCACCCTGATCATTTAGGTTAACTAGAGCCTGGAAACGGTGGTGTACTGGCACTGCCATGGTAACGGACCAATAGGAACCCTTAGACTCACCCTGATCATTTAGGTTAACTAGAGCCTGGAAACGGTTGTGTACTGGCACTGCCATGCTAACGAACCAATAGCCGGAACCCTTAGACTCACCCTGATCATTTAGGTTAACTAGAGCCTGGAAACGGTTGTGTACTGACACTGCCATGGTAACGAACCAATAGCCAGAACCCTTAGACTCACCCTGATCATTTAGGTTAACTAGAGCCTGGAAACGGTTGTGTACTGGCACTGCCATGGTAACGAACCAATAGCCGGAACCCTTAGACTCACCCTGATCATTTAGGTTAACTAGAGCCTGGAAACGGTTGTGTACTGGCACTGCCATGGTAACGAACCAATAGGAACCCTTAGACTCACCCTGATCATTTAGGTTAACTAGAGCCTGGAAACGGTTGTGTACTGGCACTGCCATGGTAACGAACCAATAGCCGAACCCTTAGACTCACCCTGATCATTTAGGTTAACTAGAGCCTGGAAACGGTTGTGTACTGGCACTGCCATGGTAACGAACCAATAGCCGAACCCTTAGACTCACCCTGATCATTTAGTTTAACTAGAGCCTGGAAACGGTTGTGTACTGGCACTGCCATGGTAATGAACCAATAGCCGGAACCCTTAGACTCACCCTGATCATTTAGGTTAACTAGAGCCTGGAAACGGGTGTGTACTGGCACTGCCATGGTAACGAACCAATAGCCGGAACCCTTAGACTCACCCTGATCATTTAGGTTAACTAGAGCCTGGAAACGGTTGTGTACTGGCACTGCCATGGTAACGGACCAATAGGAACCCTTAGACTCACCCTGATCATTTAGGTAAACTAGAGCCTGGAAACGGTTGTGTACTGGCACTGCCATGGTAAAGGACCAATAGGAACCCTTAGACTCACCCTGATCATTTAGGTTAACTAGAGCCTGGAAACGGTTGTGTACTGGCACTGCCATGGTAACGAACCAATAGCCGGAACCCTTAGACTCACCCTGATCATTTAGGTTAACTAGAGCCTGGAAACGGTTGTGTACTGGCACTGCCATGGTAACGAACCAATAGCCGGAACCCTTAGACTCACCCTGATCATTTAGGTTAACTAGAGCCTGGAAACGGTTGTGTACTGGCACTGCCATGGTAACGGACCAATAGGAACCCTTAGACTCACCCTGATCATTTAGGTTAACTAGAGCCTGGAAACGGTTGTGTACTGGCACTGCCATGGTAACGAACCAATAGCCGGAACCCTTAGACTCACCCTGATCATTTAGGTTAACTAGAGCCTGGAAACGGTTGTGTACTGACACTGCCATGGTAACGAACCAATAGCCGGAACCCTTAGACTCACCCTGATCATTTAGGTTAACTAGAGCCTGGAAACGGTTGTGTACTGGCACTGCCATGGTAACGAACCAATAGCCGGAACCCTTAGACTCACCCTGATCATTTAGGTTAACTAGAGCCTGGAAACTGTTGTGTACTGGCACTGCCATGGTAACGGACCAATAGGAACCCTTAGACTCACCCTGATCATTTAGGTTAACTAGAGCCTGGAAACGGTTGTGTACTGGCACTGCCATGGTAACGAACCAATAGCCGAACCCTTAGACTCACCCTGATCATTTAGGTTAACTAGAGCCTGGAAACGGTTGTGTACTGGCACTGCCATGGTAACGGACCAATAGGAACCCTTAGACTCACCCTGATCATTTAGGTTAACTAGAGCCTGGAAACGGTTGTGTACTGGCACTGCCATGGTAACGAACCAATAGCCGGAACCCTTAGACTCACCCTGATCATTTAGGTTAACTAGAGCCTGGAAACGGTTGTGTACTGGCACTGCCAAGATAACGGACCAATAGGAACCCTTAGACTCACCCTGATCATTTAGGTTAACTAGAGCCTGGAAACGGTTGTGTACTGGCACTGCCATGGTAACGAACCAATAGCCGGAACCCTTAGACTCACCCTGATCATTTAGGTTAACTAGAGCCTGGAAACGGTTGTGTACTGACACTGCCATGGTAAAGGACCAATAGGAACCCTTAGACTCACCCTGATCATTTAGGTTAACTAGAGCCTGGAAACGGTTGTGTACTGGCACTGCCATAGTAACGGACCAATAGGAACCCTTAGACTCACCCTGATCATTTAGGTTAACTAGAGCCTGGAAACGGTTGTGTACTGGCACTGCCATGGTAAAGGACCAATAGGAACCCTTAGACTCACCCTGATCATTTAGGTTAACTAGAGCCTGGAAACGGTTGTGTACTGGCACTGCCATGGTAACGAACCAATAGCCGGAACCCTTAGACTCACCCTGATCATTTAGGTTAACTAGAGCCTGGAAACGGTTGTGTACTGGCACTGCCATGGTAACGAACCAATAGCCGAACCCTTAGACTCACCCTGATCATTTAGGTTAACTAGAGCCTGGAAACGGTTGTGTACTGACACTGCCATGGTAACGAACCAATAGCCGGAACCCTTAGACTCACCCTGATCATTTAGGTTAACTAGAGCCTGGAAACGGTTGTGTACTGGCACTGCCATGGTAAAGGACCAATAGGAACCCTTAGACTCACCCTGATCATTTAGGTTAACTAGAGCCTGGAAACGGTTGTGTACTGGCACTGCCATGGTAAAGGACCAATAGGAACCCTTAGACTCACCCTGATCATTTAGGTTAACTAGAGCCTGGAAACGGTTGTGTACTGGCACTGCCATGGTAAAGGACCAATAGGAACCCTTAGACTCACCCTGATCATTTAGGTTAACTAGAGCCTGGAAACGGTTGTGTACTGGCACTGCCATGGTAACGAACCAACAGCCGGAACCCTTAGACTCACCCTGATCATTTAGGTTAACTAGAGCCTGGAAACGGTTGTGTACTGGCACTGCCATGGTAAGGAACCAATAGCCGAACCCTTAGACTCAACCTGATCATTTAGGTTAACTAGAGCCTGGAAACGGTTGTGTACTGGCACTGCCATGGTAACGGACCAATAGGAACCCTTAGACTCACCCTGATCATTTAGGTTAACTAGAGCCTGGAAACGGTTGTGTACTGGCACTGCCATGGTAACGAACCAATAGCCGGAACCCTTAGACTCACCCTGATCATTTAGGTTAACTAGAGCCTGGAAACGGTTGTGTACTGACACTGCCATGGTAACGAACCAATAGCCGGAACCCTTAGACTCACCCTGATCATTTAGGTTAACTAGAGCCTGGAAACGGTTGTGTACTGGCACTGCCATGGTAACGAACCAATACCCGGAACCCTTAGACTCACCCTGATCATTTAGGTTAACTAGAGCCTGGAAACGGTTGTGTACTGGCACTGCCATGGTAACGAACCAATAGCCGGAACCCTTAGACTCACCCTGATCATTTAGGTTAACTAGAGCCTGGAAACGGTTGTGTACTGGCACTGCCATGGTAACGAACCAATAGCCGAACCCTTAGACTCACCCTGATCATTTAGGTTAACTAGAGCCTGGAAACGGTTGTGTACTGGCACTGCCATGGTAACGAACCAATAGCCGGAACCCTTAGACTCACCCTGATCATTTAGGTTAACTAGAGCCTGGAAACGGTTGTGTACTGGCACTGCCATGGTAACGAACCAATAGCCGGAACCCTTAGACTCACCCTGATCATTTAGGTTAACTAGAGCCTGGAAACGGTTGTGTACTGGCACTGCCATGGTAAAGGACCAATAGGAACCCTTAGACTCACCCTGATCATTTAGGTTAACTAGAGCCTGGAAACGGTTGTGTACTGGCACTGCCATGGTAAAGGACCAATAGGAACCCTTAGACTCACCCTGATCATTTAGGTTAACTAGAGCCTGGAAACGGTTGTGTACTGGCACTGCCATGGTAACGAACCAATAGCCGGAACCCTTAGACTCACCCTGATCATTTAGGTTAACTAGAGCCTGGAAACGGTTGTGTACTGGCACTGCCATGGTAACGGACCAATAGGAACCCTTAGACTCACCCTGATCATTTAGGTAAACTAGAGCCTGGAAACGGTTGTGTACTGGCACTGCCATGGTAAAGGACCAATAGGAACCCTTAGACTCACCCTGATCATTTAGGTTAACTAGAGCCTGGAAACGGTTGTGTACTGGCACTGCCATGGTAACGAACCAATAGCCGAACCCTTAGACTCACCCTGATCATTTAGGTTAACTAGAGCCTGGAAACGGTTGTGTACTGGCACTGCCATGGTAACGAACCAATAGCCGGAACCCTTAGACTCACCCTGATCATTTAGGTTAACTAGAGCCTGGAAACGGTTGTGTACTGGCACTGCCATGGTAACGGACCAATAGGAACCCTTAGACTCACCCTGATCATTTAGGTTAACTAGAGCCTGGAAACGGTTGTGTACTGGCACTGCCATGGTAACGAACCAATAGCCGGAACCCTTAGACTCACCCTGATCATTTAGGTTAACTAGAGCCTGGAAACGGTTGTGTACTGGCACTGCCATGGTAACGAACCAATAGCCGGAACCCTTAGACTCACCCTGATCATTTAGGTTAACTAGAGCCTGGAAACTGTTGTGTACTGGCACTGCCATGGTAACGGACCAATAGGAACCCTTAGACTCACCCTGATCATTTAGGTTAACTAGAGCCTGGAAACGGTTGTGTACTGGCACTGCCATGGTAACGAACCAATAGCCGGAACCCTTAGACTCACCCTGATCATTTAGGTTAACTAGAGCCTGGAAACGGTTGTGTACTGGCACTGCCATGGTAACGGACCAATAGGAACCCTTAGACTCACCCTGATCATTTAGGTTAACTAGAGCCTGGAAACGGTTGTGTACTGGCACTGCCATGGTAACGAACCAATAGCCGGAACCCTTAGACTCACCCTGATCATTTAGGTTAACTAGAGCCTGGAAACGGTTGTGTACTGGCACTGCCAAGATAACGGACCAATAGGAACCCTTAGACTCACCCTGATCATTTAGGTTAACTAGAGCCTGGAAACGGTTGTGTACTGGCACTGCCATGGTAACGAACCAATAGCCGAACCCTTAGACTCACCCTGATCATTTAGGTTAACTAGAGCCTGGAAACGGTTGTGTACTGACACTGCCATGGTAAAGGACCAATAGGAACCCTTAGACTCACCCTGATCATTTAGGTTAACTAGAGCCTGGAAACGGTTGTGTACTGGCACTGCCATAGTAACGGACCAATAGGAACCCTTAGACTCACCCTGATCATTTAGGTTAACTAGAGCCTGGAAACGGTTGTGTACTGGCACTGCCATGGTAAAGGACCAATAGGAACCCTTAGACTCACCCTGATCATTTAGGTTAACTAGAGCCTGGAAACGGTTGTGTACTGGCACTGCCATGGTAACGAACCAATAGCCGGAACCCTTAGACTCACCCTGATCATTTAGGTTAACTAGAGCCTGGAAACGGTTGTGTACTGGCACTGCCATGGTAACGAACCAATAGCCGGAACCCTTAGACTCACCCTGATCATTTAGGTTAACTAGAGCCTGGAAACGGTTGTGTACTGGCACTGCCATGGTAACGAACCAATAGCCGGAACCCTTAGACTCACCCTGATCATTTAGGTTAACTAGAGCCTGGAAACGGTTGTGTACTGGCACTGCCATGGTAACGAACCAATAGCTGGAACCCTTAGACTCACCCTGATCATTTAGGTTAACTAGAGCCTGGAAACGGTTGTGTACTGGCACTGCCATGGTAACGGACCAATAGGAACCCTTAGACTCACCCTGATCATTTAGGTTAACTAGAGCCTGGAAACGGTTGTGTACTGGCACTGCCATGGTAAAGGACCAATAGGAACCCTTAGACTCACCCTGATCATTTAGGTTAACTAGAGCCTGGAAACGGTTGTGTACTGGCACTGCCATGGTAAAGGACCAATAGGAACCCTTAGACTCACCCTGATCATTTAGGTTAACTAGAGCCTGGAAACGGTTGTGTACTGGCACTGCCATGGTAAAGGACCAATAGGAACCCTTAGACTCACCCTGATCATTTAGGTTAACTAGAGCCTGGAAACGGTTGTGTACTGGCACTGCCATGGTAACGAACCAACAGCCGGAACCCTTAGACTCACCCTGATCATTTAGGTAAACTAGAGCCTGGAAACGGTTGTGTACTGGCACTGCCATGGTAAAGGACCAATAGGAACCCTTAGACTCACCCTGATCATTTAGGTTAACTAGAGCCTGGAAACGGTTGTGTACTGGCACTGCCATGGTAACGGACCAATAGGAACCCTTAGACTCACCCTGATCATTTAGGTTAACTAGAGCCTGGAAACGGTTGTGTACTGGCACTGCCATGGTAACGAACCAATAGCCGGAACCCTTAGACTCACCCTGATCATTTAGGTTAACTAGAGCCTGGAAACGGTTGTGAACTGACACTGCCATGGTAACGAACCAATAGCCGGAACCCTTAGACTCACCCTGATCATTTAGGTTAACTAGAGCCTGGAAACGGTTGTGTACTGGCACTGCCATGGTAACGAACCAATACCCGGAACCCTTAGACTCACCCTGATCATTTAGGTTAACTAGAGCCTGGAAACGGTTGTGTACTGGCACTGCCATGGTAACGAACCAATAGCCGAACCCTTAGACTCACCCTGATCATTTAGGTTAACTAGAGCCTGGAAACGGTTGTGTACTGGCACTGCCATGGTAACGAACCAATAGCCGGAACCCTTAGACTCACCCTGATCATTTAGGTTAACTAGAGCCTGGAAACGGTTGTGTACTGGCACTGCCATGGTAACGAACCAATAGCCGAACCCTTAGACTCACCCTGATCATTTAGGTTAACTAGAGCCTGGAAACGGTTGTGTACTGGCACTGCCATGGTAACGAACCAATAGCCGGAACCCTTAGACTCACCCTGATCATTTAGGTTAACTAGAGCCTGGAAACGGTTGTGTACTGGCACTGCCATGGTAACGGACCAATAGGAACCCTTAGACTCACCCTGATCATTTAGGTAAACTAGAGCCTGGAAACGGTTGTGTACTGGCACTGCCATGGTAAAGGACCAATAGGAACCCTTAGACTCACCCTGATCATTTAGGTTAACTAGAGCCTGGAAACGGTTGTGTACTGGCACTGCCATGGTAACGGACCAATAGGAACCCTTAGACTCACCCTGATCATTTAGGTTAACTAGAGCCTGGAAACGGTTGTGTACTGGCACTGCCATGGTAACGAACCAATAGCCGGAACCCTTAGACTCACCCTGATCATTTAGGTTAACTAGAGCCTGGAAACGGTTGTGTACTGGCACTGCCATGGTAACGGACCAATAGGAACCCTTAGACTCACCCTGATCATTTAGGTTAACTAGAGCCTGGAAACGGTTGTGTACTGGCACTGCCATGGTAACGAACCAATAGCCGGAACCCTTAGACTCACCCTGATCATTTAGGTTAACTAGAGCCTGGAAACGGTTGTGTACTGGCACTGCCATGGTAACGGACCAATAGGAACCCTTAGACTCACCCTGATCATTTAGGTTAACTAGAGCCTGGAAACGGTTGTGTACTGGCACTGCCATGGTAACGAACCAATAGCCGGAACCCTTAGACTCACCCTGATCATTTAGGTTAACTAGAGCCTGGAAACGGTTGTGTACTGGCACTGCCATGGTAACGGACCAATAGGAACCCTTAGACTCACCCTGATCATTTAGGTTAACTAGAGCCTGGAAACGGTTGTGTACTGGCACTGCCATGGTAACGAACCAATAGCCGAACCCTTAGACTCACCCTGATCATTTAGGTTAACTAGAGCCTGGAAACGGTTGTGTACTGGCACTGTCATGGTAAAGGACCAATAGGAACCCTTAGACTCACCCTGATCATTTAGGTTAACTAGAGCCTGGAAACGGTTGTGTACTGGCACTGCCATGGTAAAGGACCAATAGGAACCCTTAGACTCACCCTGATCATTTAGGTTAACTAGAGCCTGGAAACGGTTGTGTACTGGCACTGCCATGGTAACGAACCAATAGCCGGAACCCTTAGACTCACCCTGATCATTTAGGTTAACTAGAGCCTGGAAACGGTTGTGTACTGGCACTGCCATGGTAACGAACCAATAGCCGGAACCCTTAGACTCACCCTGATCATTTAGTTTAACTAGAGCCTGGAAACGGTTGTGTACTGGCACTGCCATGGTAACGAACCAATAGCCGAACCCTTAGACTCACCCTGATCATTTAGGTTAACTAGAGCCTGGAACGGTTGTGTACTGGCACTGCCATGGTAACGAACCAATAGCCGAACCCTTAGACTCACCCTGATCATTTAGGTTAACTAGAGCCTGAAACGGTTGTGTACTGGCACTGCCATGGTAACGAACCAATAGCCGGAACCCTTAGACTCACCCTGATCATTTAGGTTAACTAGAGCCTGGAAACGGTTGTGTACTGGCACTGCCATGGTAACGGACCAATAGGAACCCTTAGACTCACCCTGATCATTTAGGTTAACTAGAGCCTGGAAACGGTTGTGTACTGGCACTGCCATGGTAACGAACCAATAGCCGAACCCTTAGACTCACCCTGATCATTTAGGTTAACTAGAGCCTGGAAATGGTTGTGTACTGACACTGCCATGGTAACGAACCAATAGCCGGAACCCTTAGACTCACCCTGATCATTTAGGTTAACTAGAGCCTGGAAACGGTTGTGTACTGGCACTGCCATGGTAACGAACCAATAGCCGGAACCCTTAGACTCACCCTGATCATTTAGGTTAACTAGAGCCTGGAAACGGTTGTGTACTGGCACTGCCATGGTAACGAACCAATAGCCGAACCCTTAGACTCACCCTGATCATTTAGGTTAACTAGAGCCTGGAAACGGTTGTGTACTGGCACTGCCATGGTAACGAACCAATAGCCGGAACCCTTAGACTCACCCTGATCATTTAGGTTAACTAGAGCCTGGAAACGGTTGTGTACTGGCACTGCCATGGTAACGAACCAATAGCCGGAACCCTTAGACTCACCCTGATCAATTTAGGTTAACTAGAGCCTGGAAACGGTTGTGTACTGGCACTGCCATGGTAACGAACCAATAGCCGGAACCCTTAGACTCACCCTGATCATTTAGGTTAACTAGAGCCTGGAAACGGTTGTGTACTGGCACTGCCATGGTAATGAACCAATAGCCGGAACCCTTAGACTCACCCTGATCATTTAGGTTAACTAGAGCCTGGAACGGTTGTGTACTGGCACTGCCATGGTAACGAACCAATAGCCGAACCCTTAGACTCACCCTGATCATTTAGGTTAACTAGAGCCTGGAAACGGTTGTGTACTGGCACTGCCATGGTAACGGACCAATAGGAACCCTTAGACTCACCCTGATCATTTAGGTAAACTAGAGCCTGGAAACGGTTGTGTACTGGCACTGCCATGGTAAAGGACCAATAGGAACCCTTAGACTCACCCTGATCATTTAGGTTAACTAGAGCCTGGAAACGGTTGTGTACTGGCACTGCCATGGTAACGAACCAATAGCCGAACCCTTAGACTCACCCTGATCATTTAGGTTAACTAGAGCCTGGAAACGGTTGTGTACTGGCACTGCCATGGTAACGAACCAATAGCCGGAACCCTTAGACTCACCCTGATCATTTAGGTTAACTAGAGCCTGGAAACGGTTGTGTACTGGCACTGCCATGGTAACGGACCAATAGGAACCCTTAGACTCACCCTGATCATTTAGGTTAACTAGAGCCTGGAAACGGTTGTGTACTGGCACTGCCATGGTAACGAACCAATAGCCGGAACCCTTAGACTCACCCTGATCATTTAGGTTAACTAGAGCCTGGAAACGGTTGTGTACTGGCACTGCCATGGTAACGAACCAATAGCCGGAACCCTTAGACTCACCCTGATCATTTAGGTTAACTAGAGCCTGGAAACGGTTGTGTACTGGCACTGCCATGGTAACGAACCAATAGCCGGAACCCTTAGACTCAC
The DNA here is from genome assembly GCF_034236695.1 of Oncorhynchus nerka. Lineage (NCBI taxonomy): Eukaryota > Metazoa > Chordata > Actinopteri > Salmoniformes > Salmonidae > Oncorhynchus > Oncorhynchus nerka. The sequence goes on from NC_088397.1 coordinate 102,498,769, forward strand.
CCTGATCATTTAGGTTAACTAGAGCCTGGAAACGGTTGTGTACTGGCACTGCCATGGTAACGAACCAATAGCCGGAACCCTTAGACTCACCCTGATCATTTAGGTTAACTAGAGCCTGGAAACGGTTGTGTACTGGCACTGCCATGGTAACGGACCAATAGGAACCCTTAGACTCACCCTGATCATTTAGGTTAACTAGAGCCTGGAAACGGTTGTGTACTGGCACTGCCATGGTAACGAACCAATAGCCGAACCCTTAGACTCACCCTGATCATTTAGGTTAACTAGAGCCTGGAAACGGTTGTGTACTGACACTGCCATGGTAACGAACCAATAGCCGGAACCCTTAGACTCACCCTGATCATTTAGGTTAACTAGAGCCTGGAAACGGTTGTGTACTGGCACTGCCATGGTAACGAACCAATAGCCGAACCCTTAGACTCACCCTGATCATTTAGGTTAACTAGAGCCTGGAAACGGTTGTGTACTGGCACTGCCATGGTAACGAACCAATAGCCGGAACCCTTAGACTCACCCTGATCATTTAGTTTAACTAGAGCCTGGAAACGGTTGTGTACTGGCACTGCCATGGTAACGAACCAATAGCCGGAACCCTTAGACTCACCCTGATCATTTAGGTTAACTAGAGCCTGGAACCGGGTGTGTACTGGCACTGCCATGGTAATGAACCAATAGCCGGAACCCTTAGACTCACCCTGATCATTTAGGTTAACTAGAGCCTGGAAACGGTTGTGTACTGGCACTGCCATGGTAACGAACCAATAGCCGGAACCCTTAGACTCACCCTGATCATTTAGGTTAACTAGAGCCTGGAAACGGTTGTGTACTGGCACTGCCATGGTAACGGACCAATAGGAACCCTTAGACTCACCCTGATCATTTAGGTTAACTAGAGCCTGGAAACGGTTGTGTACTGGCACTGCCATGGTAACGAACCAATAGCCGGAACCCTTAGACTCACCCTGATCATTTAGGTTAACTAGAGCCTGGAAACGGTTGTGTACTGACACTGCCATGGTAACGAACCAATAGCCGGAACCCTTAGACTCACCCTGATCATTTAGGTTAACTAGAGCCTGGAAACGGTTGTGTACTGGCACTGCCATGGTAACGAACCAATAGCCGGAACCCTTAGACTCACCCTGATCATTTAGGTTAACTAGAGCCTGGAAACGGTTGTGTACTGGCACTGCCATGGTAACGAACCAATAGCCGGAACCCTTAGACTCACCCTGATCATTTAGGTTAACTAGAGCCTGGAAACGGTTGTGTACTGGCACTGCCATGGTAACGAACCAATAGCCGGAACCCTTAGACTCACCCTGATCATTTAGGTTAACTAGAGCCTGGAAACGGTTGTGTACTGGCACTGCCATGGTAATGAACCAATAGCCGGAACCCTTAGACTCACCCTGATCATTTAGGTTAACTAGAGCCTGGAACGGTGTGTACTGGCACTGCCATGGTAACGAACCAATAGCCGGAACCCTTAGACTCACCCTGATCATTTAGGTTAACTAGAGCCTGGAAACGGTTGTGTACTGGCACTGCCATGGTAACGGACCAATAGGAACCCTTAGACTCACCCTGATCATTTAGGTAAACTAGAGCCTGGAAACGGTTGTGTACTGGCACTGCCATGGTAAAGGACCAATAGGAACCCTTAGACTCACCCTGATCATTTAGGTTAACTAGAGCCTGGAAACGGTTGTGTACTGGCACTGCCATGGTAACGAACCAATAGCCGGAACCCTTAGACTCACCCTGATCATTTAGGTTAACTAGAGCCTGGAAACGGTTGTGTACTGGCACTGCCATGGTAACAAACCAATAGCCGGAACCCTTAGACTCACCCTGATCATTTAGGTTAACTAGAGCCTGGAAACGGTTGTGTACTGGCACTGCCATGGTAACGGACCAATAGGAACCCTTAGACTCACCCTGATCATTTAGGTTAACTAGAGCCTGGAAACGGTTGTGTACTGGCACTGCCATGGTAACGAACCAATAGCCGGAACCCTTAGACTCACCCTGATCATTTAGGTTAACTAGAGCCTGGAAACGGTTGTGTACTGACACTGCCATGGTAACGAACCAATAGCCGGAACCCTTAGACTCACCCTGATCATTTAGGTTAACTAGAGCCTGGAAACGGTTGTGTACTGGCACTGCCATGGTAACGAACCAATAGCCGGAACCCTTAGACTCACCCTGATCATTTAGGTTAACTAGAGCCTGGAAACGGTTGTGTACTGGCACTGCCATGGTAACGGACCAATAGGAACCCTTAGACTCACCCTGATCATTTAGGTTAACTAGAGCCTGGAAACGGTTGTGTACTGGCACTGCCATGGTAACGAACCAATAGCCGGAACCCTTAGACTCACCCTGATCATTTAGGTTAACTAGAGCCTGGAAACGGTTGTGTACTGACACTGCCATGGTAACGAACCAATAGCCGGAACCCTTAGACTCACCCTGATCATTTAGGTTAACTAGAGCCTGGAAACGGTTGTGTACTGGCACTGCCATGGTAACGAACCAATAGCCGGAACCCTTAGACTCACCCTGATCATTTAGGTTAACTAGAGCCTGGAAACGGTTGTGTACTGGCACTGCCATGGTAACGAACCAATAGCCGGAACCCTTAGACTCACCCTGATCATTTAGGTTAACTAGAGCCTGGAAACGGTTGTGTACTGGCACTGCCATGGTAACGAACCAATAGCCGGAACCCTTAGACTCACCCTGATCATTTAGGTTAACTAGAGCCTGGAAACGGTTGTGTACTGGCACTGCCAAGATAACGGACCAATAGGAACCCTTAGACTCACCCTGATCATTTAGGTTAACTAGAGCCTGGAAACGGTTGTGTACTGGCACTGCCATGGTAACGAACCAATAGCCGGAACCCTTAGACTCACCCTGATATATTTAGGTTAACTAGAGCCTGGAAACGGTTGTGTACTGGCACTGCCATGGTAACGGACCAATAGGAACCCTTAGACTCACCCTGATCATTTAGGTTAACTAGAGCCTGGAAACGGTTGTGTACTGGCACTGCCATGGTAACGAACCAATAGCCGGAACCCTTAGACTCACCCTGATCATTTAGGTTAACTAGAGCCGGGAAACGGTTGTGTACTGGCACTGCCATGGTAAAGGACCAATAGGAACCCTTAGACTCACCCTGATCATTTAGGTTAACTAGAGCCTGGAAACGGTTGTGTACTGGCACTGCCATGGTAACGAACCAACAGCCGGAACCCTTAGACTCACCCTGATCATTTAGGTTAACTAGAGCCTGGAAACGGTTGTGTACTGACACTGCCATGGTAACGAACCAATAGCCGGAACCCTTAGACTCACCCTGATCATTTAGGTTAACTAGAGCCTGGAAACGGTTGTGTACTGGCACTGCCATGGTAACGGACCAATAGGAACCCTTAGACTCACCCTGATCATTTAGGTTAACTAGAGCCTGGAAACGGTTGTGTACTGGCACTGCCATGGTAACGAACCAATAGCCGAACCCTTAGACTCACCCTGATCATTTAGGTTAACTAGAGCCTGGAAACGGTTGTGTACTGGCACTGCCATGGTAACGGACCAATAGGAACCCTTAGACTCACCCTGATCATTTAGGTTAACTAGAGCCTGGAAACGGTTGTGTACTGGCACTGCCATGGTAACGAACCAATAGCCGGAACCCTTAGACTCACCCTGATGATTTAGGTTAACTAGAGCCTGGAAACGGTTGTGTACTGGCACTGTCATGGTAAAGGACCAATAGGAACCCTTAGACTCACCCTGATCATTTAGGTTAACTAGAGCCTGGAAACGGTTGTGTACTGGCACTGCCATGGTAAAGGACCAATAGGAACCCTTAGACTCACCCTGATCATTTAGGTTAACTAGAGCCTGGAAACGGTTGTGTACTGGCACTGCCATGGTAACGAACCAACAGCCGGAACCCTTAGACTCACCCTGATCATTTAGGTTAACTAGAGCCTGGAAACGGTTGTGTACTGGCACTGCCATGGTAAGGAACCAATAGCCGGAACCCTTAGACTCACCCTGATCATTTAGGTTAACTAGAGCCTGGAAACGGTTGTGTACTGGCACTGCCATGGTAACGAACCAATAGCCGGAACCCTTAGACTCACCCTGATCATTTAGGTTAACTAGAGCCTGGAAACGGTTGTGTACTGGCACTGCCATGGTAACGAACCAATAGCCGGAACCCTTAGACTCACCCTGATCATTTAGGTTAACTAGAGCCTGGAAACGGTGTGTACTGGCACTGCCATGGTAACGACCAATAGCCGGAACCCTTAGACTCACCCTGATCATTTAGGTTAACTAGAGCCTGGAAACGGTTGTGTACTGGCACTGCCATGGTAACGAACCAATAGCCGGAACCCTTAGACTCACCCTGATCATTTAGGTTAAGTAGAGCCTGGAAACGGTTGTGTACTGGCACTGCCATGGTAACGGACCAATAGGAACCCTTAGACTCACCCTGATCATTTAGGTTAACTAGAGCCTGGAAACGGTTGTGTACTGGCACTGCCATGGTAACGAACCAATAGCCGGAACCCTTAGACTCACCCTGATCATTTAGGTTAACTAGAGCCTGGAAACGGTTGTGTACTGACACTGCCATGGTAACGAACCAATAGCCGGAACCCTTAGACTCACCCTGATCATTTAGGTTAACTAGAGCCTGGAAACGGTTGTGTACTGGCACTGCCATGGTAACGAACCAATAGCCGGAACCCTTAGACTCACCCTGATCATTTAGGTTAACTAGAGCCTGGAAACGGTTGTGTACTGGCACTGCCATGGTAACGAACCAATAGCCGGAACCCTTAGACTCACCCTGATCATTTAGGTTAACTAGAGCCTGGAAACGGTTGTGTACTGGCACTGCCATGGTAACGAACCAATAGCCGGAACCCTTAGACTCACCCTGATCATTTAGGTTAACTAGAGCCTGGAAACGGTTGTGTACTGGCACTGCCATGGTAACGAACCAATAGCCGGAACCCTTAGACTCACCCTGATCATTTAGGTTAACTAGAGCCTGGAAACGGTTGTGTACTGGCACTGCCATGGTAACGAACCAATAGCCGGAACCCTTAGACTCACCCTGATCATTTAGTTTAACTAGAGCCTGGAAACGGTTGTGTACTGGCACTGCCATGGTAATGAACCAATAGCCGGAACCCTTAGACTCACCCTGATCATTTAGGTTAACTAGAGCCTGGAACCGGGTGTGTACTGGCACTGCCATGGTAACGAACCAATAGCCGGAACCCTTAGACTCACCCTGATCATTTAGGTTAACTAGAGCCTGGAAACGGTTGTGTACTGGCACTGCCATGGTAACGGACCAATAGGAACCCTTAGACTCACCCTGATCATTTAGGTAAACTAGAGCCTGGAAACGGTTGTGTACTGGCACTGCCATGGTAAAGGACCAATAGGAACCCTTAGACTCACCCTGATCATTTAGGTTAACTAGAGCCTGGAAACGGTTGTGTACTGGCACTGCCATGGTAACGAACCAATAGCCGGAACCCTTAGACTCACCCTGATCATTTAGGTTAACTAGAGCCTGGAAACGGTTGTGTACTGGCACTGCCATGGTAACGAACCAATAGCCGGAACCCTTAGACTCACCCTGATCATTTAGGTTAACTAGAGCCTGGAAACGGTTGTGTACTGGCACTGCCATGGTAACGGACCAATAGGAACCCTTAGACTCACCCTGATCATTTAGGTTAACTAGAGCCTGGAAACGGTTGTGTACTGGCACTGCCATGGTAACGAACCAATAGCCGGAACCCTTAGACTCACCCTGATCATTTAGGTTAACTAGAGCCTGGAAACGGTTGTGTACTGACACTGCCATGGTAAACGAACCAATAGCCGAACCCTTAGACTCACCCTGATCATTTAGGTTAACTAGAGCCTGGAAACGGTTGTGTACTGGCACTGCCATGGTAACGAACCAATAGCCGGAACCCTTAGACTCACCCTGATCATTTAGGTTAACTAGAGCCTGGAAACGGTTGTGTACTGGCACTGCCATGGTAACGAACCAATAGCCGGAACCCTTAGACTCACCCTGATCATTTAGGTTAACTAGAGCCTGGAAACGGTTGTGTACTGGCACTGCCATGGTAACGGACAATAGGAACAATAGGAACCCTTAGACTCACCCTGATCATTTAGGTTAACTAGAGCCTGGAAACGGTTGTGTACTGGCACTGCCATGGTAACGAACCAATAGCCGGAACCCTTAGACTCACCCTGATCATTTAGGTTAACTAGAGCCTGGAAACGGTTGTGTACTGGCACTGCCATGGTAACGAACCAATAGCCGGAACCCTTAGACTCACCCTGATCATTTAGGTTAACTAGAGCCTGGAAACGGTTGTGTACTGGCACTGCCATGGTAACGAACCAATAGCCGGAACCCTTAGACTCACCCTGATCATTTAGGTTAACTAGAGCCTGGAAACGGTTGTGTACTGGCACTGCCATGGTAACGAACCAATAGCCGGAACCCTTAGACTCACCCTGATCATTTAGGTTAACTAGAGCCTGGAAACGGTTGTGTACTGGCACTGCCATGGTAACGAACCAATAGCCGGAACCCTTAGACTCACCCTGATCATTTAGGTTAACTAGAGCCTGGAAACGGTTGTGTACTGGCACTGCCATGGTAACGAACCAATAGCCGGAACCCTTAGACTCACCCTGATCATTTAGGTTAACTAGAGCCTGGAAACGGTTGTGTACTGGCACTGCCATGGTAACGAACCAATAGCCGGAACCCTTAGACTCACCCTGATCATTTAGGTTAACTAGAGCCTGGAAACGGTTGTGTACTGGCACTGCCATGGTAATGAACCAATAGCCGGAACCCTTAGACTCACCCTGATCATTTAGGTTAACTAGAGCCTGGAACCGGGTGTGTACTGGCACTGCCATGGTAACGAACCAATAGCCGGAACCCTTAGACTCACCCTGATCATTTAGGTTAACTAGAGCCTGGAAACGGTTGTGTACTGGCACTGCCATGGTAACGGACCAATAGGAACCCTTAGACTCACCCTGATCATTTAGGTTAACTAGAGCCTGGAAACGGTTGTGTACTGGCACTGCCATGGTAACGGACCAATAGGAACCCTTAGACTCACCCTGATCATTTAGGTTAACTAGAGCCTGGAAACGGTTGTGTACTGGCACTGCCATGGTAACGAACCAATAGCCGGAACCCTTAGACTCACCCTGATCATTTAGGTTAACTAGAGCCTGGAAACGGTTGTGTACTGGCACTGCCATGGTAACGAACCAATAGCCGGAACCCTTAGACTCACCCTGATCATTTAGGTTAACTAGAGCCTGGAAACGGTTGTGTACTGGCACTGCCATGGTAACGGACCAATAGGAACCCTTAGACTCACCCTGATCATTTAGGTTAACTAGAGCCTGGAAACGGTTGTGTACTGGCACTGCCATGGTAACGAACCAATAGCCGGAACCCTTAGACTCACCCTGATCATTTAGGTTAACTAGAGCCTGGAAACGGTTGTGTACTGACACTGCCATGGTAACGAACCAATAGCCGGAACCCTTAGACTCACCCTGATCATTTAGGTTAACTAGAGCCTGGAAACGGTTGTGTACTGGCACTGCCATGGTAACGAACCAATAGCCGGAACCCTTAGACTCACCCTGATCATTTAGGTTAACTAGAGCCTGGAAACGGTTGTGTACTGGCACTGCCATGGCAACGGACCAATAGGAACCCTTAGACTCACCCTGATCATTTAGGTTAACTAGAGCCTGGAAACGGTTGTGTACTGGCACTGCCATGGTAACGAACCAATAGCCGGAACCCTTAGACTCACCCTGATCATTTAGGTTAACTAGAGCCTGGAAACGGTTGTGTACTGGCACTGCCATGGTAACGGACCAATAGGAACCCTTAGACTCACCCTGATCATTTAGGTTAACTAGAGCCTGGAAACGGTTGTGTACTGGCACTGCCATGGTAACGAACCAATAGCCGGAACCCTTAGACTCACCCTGATCATTTAGGTTAACTAGAGCCTGGAAACGGTTGTGTACTGGCACTGCCAAGATAACGGACCAATAGGAACCCTTAGACTCACCCTGATCATTTAGGTTAACTAGAGCCTGGAAACGGTTGTGTACTGGCACTGCCATGGTAACGAACCAATAGCCGGAACCCTTAGACTCACCCTGATCATTTAGGTTAACTAGAGCCTGGAAACGGTTGTGTACTGGCACTGCCATGGTAACGGACCAATAGGAACCCTTAGACTCACCCTGATCATTTAGGTTAACTAGAGCCTGGAAACGGTTGTGTACTGGCACTGCCATGGTAACGAACCAATAGCCGGAACCCTTAGACTCACCCTGATCATTTAGGTTAACTAGAGCCTGGAAACGGTTGTGTACTGACACTGCCATGGTAACGAACCAATAGCCGGAACCCTTAGACTCACCCTGATCATTTAGGTTAACTAGAGCCTGGAAACGGTTGTGTACTGGCACTGCCATGGTAACGAACCAATAGCCGGAACCCTTAGACTCACCCTGATCATTTAGGTTAACTAGAGCCTGGAAACGGTTGTGTACTGGCACTGCCATGGTAACGAACCAATAGCCGGAACCCTTAGACTCACCCTGATCATTTAGGTTAACTAGAGCCTGGAAACGGTTGTGTACTGGCACTGCCATGGTAACGGACCAATAGGAACCCTTAGACTCACCCTGATCATTTAGGTTAACTAGAGCCTGGAAACGGTTGTGTACTGGCACTGCCATGGTAACGAACCAATAGCCGGAACCCTTAGACTCACCCTGATCATTTAGGTTAACTAGAGCCTGGAAACGGTTGTGTACTGGCACTGCCATGGTAACGGACCAATAGGAACCCTTAGACTCACCCTGATCATTTAGGTTAACTAGAGCCTGGAAACGGTTGTGTACTGGCACTGCCATGGTAACGAACCAATAGCCGGAACCCTTAGACTCACCCTGATCATTTAGGTTAACTAGAGCCTGGAAACGGTTGTGTACTGGCACTGCCATGGTAAAGGACCAATAGGAACCCTTAGACTCACCCTGATCATTTAGGTTAACTAGAGCCTGGAAACGGTTGTGTACTGGCACTGCCATAGTAACGGACCAATAGGAACCCTTAGACTCACCCTGATCATTTAGTTTAACTAGAGCCTGGAAACGGTTGTGTACTGGCACTGCCATGGTAACGAACCAATAGCCGGAACCCTTAGACTCACCCTGATCATTTAGGTTAACTAGAGCCTGGAAACGGTTGTGTACTGGCACTGCCATGGTAACGGACCAATAGGAACCCTTAGACTCACCCTGATCATTTAGGTTAACTAGAGCCTGAAAACGGTTGTGTACTGGCACTGCCATGGTAACGAACCAATAGCCGGAACCCTTAGACTCACCCTGATCATTTAGGTTAACTAGAGCCTGGAAACGGTTGTGTACTGACACTGCCATGGTAACGAACCAATAGCTGGAACCCTTAGACTCACCCTGATCATTTAGGTTAACTAGAGCCTGGAAACGGTTGTGTACTGGCACTGCCATGGTAACGAACCAATAGCTGGAACCCTTAGACTCACCCTGATCATTTAGGTTAACTAGAGCCTGGAAACGGTTGTGTACTGGCACTGCCATGGTAACGAACCAATAGCCGGAACCCTTAGACTCACCCTGATCATTTAGGTTAACTAGAGCCTGGAAACGGTTGTGTACTGGCACTGCCATGGTAACGGACCAATAGGAACCCTTAGACTCACCCTGATCATTTAGGTTAACTAGAGCCTGGAAACGGTTGTGTACTGGCACTGCCATGGTAACGAACCAATAGCTGGAACCCTTAGACTCACCCTGATCATTTAGGTTAACTAGAGCCTGGAAACGGTTGTGTACTGGCACTGCCATGGTAACGAACCAATAGCCGAACCCTTAGACTCACCCTGATCATTTAGGTTAACTAGAGCCTGGAAACGGTTGTGTACTGGCACTGCCATGGTAACGGACCAATAGGAACCCTTAGACTCACCCTGATCATTTAGGTTAACTAGAGCCTGGAAACGGTTGTGTACTGGCACTGCCATGGTAAAGGACCAATAGGAACCCTTAGACTCACCCTGATCATTTAGGTTAACTAGAGCCTGGAAACGGTTGTGTACTGGCACTGCCATGGTAACGAACCAATAGCCGGAACCCTTAGACTCACCCTGATCATTTAGGTTAACTAGAGCCTGGAAACGGTTGTGTACTGGCACTGCCATGGTAAAGAACCAATAGCCGGAACCCTTAGACTCACCCTGATCATTTAGGTTAACTAGAGCCTGGAAACGGTTGTGTACTGGCACTGCTATAGTAACGGACCAATAGGAACCCTTAGACTCACCCTGATCATTTAGGTTAACTAGAGCCTGGAAACGGTTGTGTACTGGCACTGCCATGGTAAGGAACCAATAGCCGGAACCCTTAGACTCACCCTGATCATTTAGGTTAACTAGAGCCTGGAAACGGTTGTGTACTGGCACTGCCATGGTAACGAACCAATAGCCGGAACCCTTAGACTCACCCTGATCATTTAGGTTAACTAGAGCCTGGAAACGGTTGTGTACTGGCACTGCCATGGTAACGAACCAATAGCCGGAACCCTTAGACTCACCCTGATCATTTAGGTTAACTAGAGCCTGAAACGGTTGTGTACTGGCACTGCCATGGTAACGAACCAATAGCCGGAACCCTTAGACTCACCCTGATCATTTAGGTTAACTAGAGCCTGGAAACGGTTGTGTACTGGCACTGCCATGGTAACGAACCAATAGCTGGAACCCTTAGACTCACCCTGATCATTTAGGTTAACTAGAGCCTGGAAACGGTTGTGTACTGGCACTGCCATGGTAACGAACCAATAGCCGGAACCCTTAGACTCACCCTGATCATTTAGGTTAACTAGAGCCTGGAAACGGTTGTGTACTGGCACTGCCATGGTAACGGACCAATAGGAACCCTTAGACTCACCCTGATCATTTAGGTTAACTAGAGCCTGGAAACGGTTGTGTACTGGCACTGCCATGGTAACGAACCAATAGCCGGAACCCTTAGACTCACCCTGATCATTTAGGTTAACTAGAGCCTGGAAACGGTTGTGTACTGGCACTGCCATGGTAACGAACCAATAGCTGGAACCCTTAGACTCACCCTGATCATTTAGGTTAACTAGAGCCTGGAAACGGTTGTGTACTGCCACTGCCATGGTAACGAACCAATAGCCGGAACCCTTAGACTCACCCTGATCATTTAGGTTAACTAGAGCCTGGAAACGGTTGTGTACTGGCACTGCCATGGTAACGGACCAATAGGAACCCTTAGACTCACCCTGATCATTTAGGTTAACTAGAGCCTGGAAACGGTTGTGTACTGGCACTGCCATGGTAACGAACCAATAGCCGAACCCTTAGACTCACCCTGATCATTTAGGTTAACTAGAGCCTGGAAACGGTTGTGTACTGGCACTGCCATGGTAACGGACCAATAGGAATCCTTAGACTCACGCTGATCATTTAGGTTAACTAGAGCCTGGAAACGGTTGTGTACTGGCACTGCCATGGTAACGAACCAATAGCCGGAACCCTTAGACTCACCCTGATCATTTAGGTTAACTAGAGCCTGGAAACGGTTGTGTACTGGCACTGCCATGGTAACGGACCAATAGGAACCCTTAGACTCACCCTGATCATTTAGGTTAACTAGAGCCTGGAAACGGTTGTGTACTGGCACTGCCATGGTAAAGGACCAATAGGAACCCTTAGACTCACCCTGATCATTTAGGTTAACTAGAGCCTGGAAACGGTTGTGTACTGGCACTGCCATGGTAACGAACCAATAGCCGGAACCCTTAGACTCACCCTGATCATTTAGGTTAACTAGAGCCTGGAAACGGTTGTGTACTGGCACTGCCATGGTAAAGAACCAATAGCCGGAACCCTTAGACTCACCCTGATCATTTAGGTTAACTAGAGCCTGGAAACGGTTGTGTACTGGCACTGCCATGGTAACGGACCAATAGGAACCCTTAGACTCACCCTGATCATTTAGGTTAACTAGAGCCTGGAAACGGTTGTGTACTGGCACTGCCATGGTAAGGAACCAATAGCCGGAACCCTTAGACTCACCCTGATCATTTAGGTTAACTAGAGCCTGGAAACGGTTGTGTACTGGCACTGCCATGGTAAAGGACCAATAGGAACCCTTAGACTCACCCTGATCATTTAGGTTAACTAGAGCCTGGAAACGGTTGTGTACTGGCACTGCCATGGTAACGAACCAATAGCCGGAACCCTTAGACTCACCCTGATCATTTAGGTTAACTAGAGCCTGGAAACGGTTGTGTACTGGCACTGCCATGGTAACGGACAAATAGGAACCCTTAGACTCACCCTGATCATTTAGGTTAACTAGAGCCTGGAAACGGTTGTGTACTGGCACTGCCATGGTAACGAACCAATAGCCGGAACCCTTAGACTCACCCTGATCATTTAGGTTAACTAGAGCCTGGAAACGGTTGTGTACTGGCACTGCCATAGTAACGGACCAATAGGAACCCTTAGACTCACCCTGATCATTTAGTTTAACTAGAGCCTGGAAACGGTTGTGTACTGGCACTGCCATGGTAACGAACCAATAGCCGGAACCCTTAGACTCACCCTGATCATTTAGGTTAACTAGAGCCTGGAAACGGTTGTGTACTGGCACTGCCATGGTAACGGACCAATAGGAACCCTTAGACTCACCCTGATCATTTAGGTTAACTAGAGCCTGGAAACGGTTGTGTACTGGCACTGCCATGGTAACGAACCAATAGCTGGAACCCTTAGACTCACCCTGATCATTTAGGTTAACTAGAGCCTGGAAACGGTTGTGTACTGGCACTGCCATGGTAACGAACCAATAGCCGAACCCTTAGACTCACCCTGATCATTTAGGTTAACTAGAGCCTGGAAACGGTTGTGTACTGGCACTGCCATGGTAACGGACCAATAGGAACCCTTAGACTCACCCTGATCATTTAGGTTAACTAGAGCCTGGAAACGGTTGTGTACTGGCACTGCCATGGTAACGAACCAATAGCCGGAACCCTTAGACTCACCCTGATCATTTAGGTTAACTAGAGCCTGGAAACGGTTGTGTACTGGCACTGCCATGGTAACGGACCAATAGGAATCCTTAGACTCACGCTGATCATTTAGGTTAACTAGAGCCTGGAAACGGTTGTGTACTGGCACTGCCATGGTAACGAACCAATAGCCGGAACCCTTAGACTCACCCTGATCATTTAGGTTAACTAGAGCCTGGAAACGGTTGTGTACTGGCACTGCCATGGTAAAGAACCAATAGCCGGAACCCTTAGACTCACCCTGATCATTTAGGTTAACTAGAGCCTGGAAACGGTTGTGTACTGGCACTGCTATAGTAACGGACCAATAGGAACCCTTAGACTCACCCTGATCATTTAGGTTAACTAGAGCCTGGAAACGGTTGTGTACTGGCACTGCCATGGTAAGGAACCAATAGCCGAACCCTTAGACTCACCTGATCATTTAGGTTAACTAGAGCCTGGAAACGGTTGTGTACTGGCACTGCCATGGTAACGAACCAATAGCCGGAACCCTTAGACTCACCCTGATCATTTAGGTTAACTAGAGCCTGGAAACGGTTGTGTACTGGCACTGCCATGGTAACGAACCAATAGCCGGAACCCTTAGACTCACCCTGATCATTTAGGTTAACTAGAGCCTGGAAACGGTTGTGTACTGGCACTGCCATGGTAACGAACCAATAGCCGGAACCCTTAGACTCACCCTGATCATTTAGGTTAACTAGAGCCTGGAAACGGTTGTGTACTGGCACTGCCATGGTAACGAACCAATAGCTGGAACCCTTAGACTCACCCTGATCATTTAGGTTAACTAGAGCCTGGAAACGGTTGTGTACTGGCACTGCCATGGTAACGAACCAATAGCCGGAACCCTTAGACTCACCCTGATCATTTAGGTTAACTAGAGCCTGGAAACGGTTGTGTACTGGCACTGCCATGGTAACGGACCAATAGGAACCCTTAGACTCACCCTGATCATTTAGGTTAACTAGAGCCTGGAAACGGTTGTGTACTGGCACTGCCATGGTAACGAACCAATAGCCGGAACCCTTAGACTCACCCTGATCATTTAGGTTAACTAGAGCCTGGAAACGGTTGTGTACTGGCACTGCCATGGTAACGAACCAATAGCTGGAACCCTTAGACTCACCCTGATCATTTAGGTTAACTAGAGCCTGGAAACGGTTGTGTACTGGCACTGCCATGGTAACGAACCAATAGCCGGAACCCTTAGACTCACCCTGATCATTTAGGTTAACTAGAGCCTGGAAACGGTTGTGTACTGGCACTGCCATGGTAACGGACCAATAGGAATCCTTAGACTCACGCTGATCATTTAGGTTAACTAGAGCCTGGAAACGGTTGTGTACTGGCACTGCCATGGTAACGAACCAATAGCCGGAACCCTTAGACTCACCCTGATCATTTAGGTTAACTAGAGCCTGGAAACGGTTGTGTACTGGCACTGCCATGGTAAAGGACCAATAGGAACCCTTAGACTCACCCTGATCATTTAGGTTAACTAGAGCCTGGAAACGGTTGTGTACTGGCACTGCCATGGTAACGAACCAATAGCCGGAACCCTTAGACTCACCCTGATCATTTAGGTTAACTAGAGCCTGGAAACGGTTGTGTACTGGCACTGCCATGGTAAAGAACCAATAGCCGGAACCCTTAGACTCACCCTGATCATTTAGGTTAACTAGAGCCTGGAAACGGTTGTGTACTGGCACTGCTATAGTAACGGACCAATAGGAACCCTTAGACTCACCCTGATCATTTAGGTTAACTAGAGCCTGGAAACGGTTGTGTACTGGCACTGCCATGGTAAGGAACCAATAGCCGGAACCCTTAGACTCACCCTGATCATTTAGGTTAACTAGAGCCTGGAAACGGTTGTGTACTGGCACTGCCATGGTAACGAACCAATAGCCGGAACCATTAGACTCACCCTGATCATTTAGGTTAACTAGAGCCTGGAAACGGTTGTGTACTGGCACTGCCATGGTAACGAACCAATAGCCGGAACCCTTAGACTCACCCTGATCATTTAGGTTAACTAGAGCCTGGAAACGGTTGTGTACTGGCACTGCCATGGTAACGAACCAATAGCCGAACCCTTAGACTCACCCTGATCATTTAGGTTAACTAGAGCCTGGAAACGGTTGTGTACTGGCACTGCCATGGTAATGAACCAATAGCCGGAACCCTTAGACTCACCCTGATCATTTAGGTTAACTAGAGCCTGGAAACGGTTGTGTACTGGCACTGCCATGGTAACGGACCAATAGGAACCCTTAGACTCACCCTGATCATTTAGGTAAACTAGAGCCTGGAAACGGTTGTGTACTGGCACTGCCATGGTAAAGGACCAATAGGAACCCTTAGACTCACCCTGATCATTTAGGTTAACTAGAGCCTGGAAACGGTTGTGTACTGGCACTGCCATGGTAACGGACCAATAGGAACCCTTAGACTCACCCTGATCATTTAGGTTAACTAGAGCCTGGAAACGGTTGTGTACTGGCACTGCCATGGTAAAGGACCAATAGGAACCCTTAGACTCACCCTGATCATTTAGGTTAACTAGAGCCTGGAAACGGTTGTGTACTGGCACTGCCATGGTAACGAACCAATAGCCGGAACCCTTAGACTCACCCTGATCATTTAGGTTAACTAGAGCCTGGAAACGGTTGTGTACTGGCACTGCCATGGTAACGAACCAATAGCCGGAACCCTTAGACTCACCCTGATCATTTAGGTTAACTAGAGCCTGGAAACGGTTATGTACTGGCACTGACATGGTAAAGAACCAATAGCCGGAACCCTTAGACTCACCCTGATCATTTAGGTTAACTAGAGCCTGGAAACGGTTGTGTACTGGCACTGCCATGGTAACGAACCAATAGCCGGAACCCTTAGACTCACCCTGATCATTTAGGTTAACTAGAGCCTGGAAACGGTTATGTACTGGCACTGCCATGGTAAAGAACCAATAGCCGGAACCCTTAGACTCACCCTGATCATTTAGGTTAACTAGAGCCTGGAAACGGTTATGTACTGGCACTGCCATGGTAAAGAACCAATAGCCGGAACCCTTAGACTCACCCTGATCATTTAGGTTAACTAGAGCCTGGAAACGGTTGTGTACTGGCACTGCCATGGTAACGGACCAATAGGAACCCTTAGACTCACCCTGATCATTTAGGTTAACTAGAGCCTGGAAACGGTTGTGTACTGGCACTGCCATGGTAAAGGACCAATAGGAACCCTTAGACTCACCCTGATCATTTAGGTTAACTAGAGCCTGGAAACGGTTGTGTACTGGCACTGCCATGGTAACGAACCAATAGCCGGAACCCTTAGACTCACCCTGATCATTTAGGTTAACTAGAGCCTGGAAACGGTTGTGTACTGGCACTGCCATGGTAACGAACCAATAGCCGGAACCCTTAGACTCACCCTGATCATTTAGGTTAACTAGAGCCTGGAAACGGTTATGTACTGGCACTGCCATGGTAAAGAACCAATAGCCGGAACCCTTAGACTCACCCTGATCATTTAGGTTAACTAGAGCCTGGAAACGGTTGTGTACTGGCACTGCCATGGTAAAGAACCAATAGCCGGAACCCTTAGACTCACCCTGATCATTTAGGTTAACTAGAGCCTGGAAACGGTTGTGTACTGGCACTGCCATGGTAACGGACCAATAGGAACCCTTAGACTCACCCTGATCATTTAGGTTAACTAGAGCCTGGAAACGGTTGTGTACTGGCACTGCCATGGTAACGGACCAATAGGAATCCTTAGACTCACCCTGATCATTTAGGTTAACTAGAGCCTGGAAACGGTTGTGTACTGGCACTGCCATGGTAACGGACCATTAGGAACCCTTAGACTCACCCTGATCATTTAGGTTAACTAGAGCCTGGAAACGGTTGTGTACTGGCACTGCCATGGTAACGAACCAATAGCCGGAACCCTTAGACTCACCCTGATCATTTAGGTTAACTAGAGCCTGGAAACGGTTGTGTACTGGCACTGCCATGGTAAAGGACCAATAGGAACCCTTAGACTCACCCTGATCATTTAGGTTAACTAGAGCCTGGAAACGGTTGTGTACTGGCACTGCCATGGTAACGAACCAATAGCCGGAACCCTTAGACTCACCCTGATAATTTAGGTTAACTAGAGCCTGGAAACGGTTGTGTACTGGCACTGCCATGGTAAGGAACCAATAGCCGGAACCCTTAGACTCACCCTGATCATTTAGGTTAACTAGAGCCTGGAAACGGTTGTGTACTGGCACTGCCATGGTAACGGACCAATAGGAACCCTTAGACTCACCCTGATCATTTAGGTTAACTAGAGCCTGGAAACGGTTGTGTACTGGCACTGCCATGGTAAAGAACCAATAGCCGGAACCCTTAGACTCACCCTGATCATTTAGGTTAACTAGAGCCTGGAACCGGGTGTGTACTGGCACTGCCATGGTAAGGAACCAATAGCCGGAACCCTTAGACTCACCCTGATCATTTAGGTAAACTAGAGCCTGGAAACGGTTGTGTACTGGCACTGCCATGGTAAAGGACCAATAGGAACCCTTAGACTCACCCTGATCATTTAGGTTAACTAGAGCCTGGAAACGGTTGTGTACTGGCACTGCCATGGTAACGAACCAATAGCCAGAACCCTTAGACTCACCCTGATCATTTAGGTTAACTAGAGCCTGGAAACGGTTGTGTACTGGCACTGCCATGGTAACGAACCAATAGCCGGAACCCTTAGACTCACCCTGATCATTTAGGTTAACTAGAGCCTGGAAACGGTTGTGTACTGGCACTGCCATGGTAACGGACCAATAGGAACCCTTAGACTCACCCTGATCATTTAGGTTAACTAGAGCCTGGAAACGGTTGTGTACTGGCACTGCCATGGTAAAGGACCAATAGGAACCCTTAGACTCACCCTGATCATTTAGGTTAACTAGAGCCTGGAAACGGTTGTGTACTGGCACTGCCATGGTAACGAACCAATAGCCGGAACCCTTAGACTCACCCTGATCATTTAGGTTAACTAGAGCCTGGAAACGGTTATGTACTGGCACTAACATGGTAAAGAACCAATAGCCGGAACCCTTAGACTCACCCTGATCATTTAGGTTAACTAGAGCCTGGAAACGGTTGTGTACTGGCACTGCCATGGTAACGAACCAATAGCCGGAACCCTTAGACTCACCCTGATCATTTAGGTTAACTAGAGCCTGGAAACGGTTATGTACTGGCACTGCCATGGTAAAGAACCAATAGCCGGAACCCTTAGACTCACCCTGATCATTTAGGTTAACTAGAGCCTGGAAACGGTTATGTACTGGCACTGCCATGGTAAAGAACCAATAGCCGGAACCCTTAGACTCACCCTGATCATTTAGGTTAACTAGAGCCTGGAAACGGTTATGTACTGGCACTGCCATGGTAAAGAACCAATAGCCGGAACCCTTAGACTCACCCTGATCATTTAGGTTAACTAGAGCCTGGAAACGGTTATGTACTGGCACTGCCATGGTAAAGAACCAATAGCCGGAACCCTTAGACTCACCCTGATCATTTAGGTTAACTAGAGCCTGGAAACGGTTGTGTACTGGCACTGCCATGGTAAAGGACCAATAGGAACCCTTAGACTCACCCTGATCATTTAGGTTAACTAGAGCCTGGAAACGGTTGTGTACTGGCACTGCCATAGTAACGGACCAATAGGAACCCTTAGACTCACCCTGATCATTTAGGTTAACTAGAGCCTGGAAACGGTTGTGTACTGGCACTGCCATGGTAACGGACCAATAGGAATCCTTAGACTCACCCTGATCATTTAGGTTAACTAGAGCCTGGAAACGGTTGTGTACTGGCACTGCCATGGTAACGAACCAATAGCCGGAACCCTTAGACTCACCCTGATCATTTAGGTTAACTAGAGCCTGGAAACGGTTGTGTACTGGCACTGCCATGGTAACGGACCATTAGGAACCCTTAGACTCACCCTGATCATTTAGGTTAACTAGAGCCTGGAAACGGTTGTGTACTGGCACTGCCATGGTAACGAACCAATAGCCGGAACCCTTAGACTCACCCTGATCATTTAGGTTAACTAGAGCCTGGAAACGGTTGTGTACTGGCACTGCCATGGTAAAGGACCAATAGGAACCCTTAGACTCACCCTGATCATTTAGGTTAACTAGAGCCTGGAAACGGTTGTGTACTGGCACTGCCATGGTAACGAACCAATAGCCGGAACCCTTAGACTCACCCTGATAATTTAGGTTAACTAGAGCCTGGAAACGGTTGTGTACTGGCACTGCCATGGTAAGGAACCAATAGCCGGAACCCTTAGACTCACCCTGATCATTTAGGTTAACTAGAGCCTGGAAACGGTTGTGTACTGGCACTGCCATGGTAACGGACCAATAGGAACCCTTAGACTCACCCTGATCATTTAGGTTAACTAGAGCCTGGAAACGGTTGTGTACTGGCACTGCCATGGTAAAGAACCAATAGCCGGAACCCTTAGACTCACCCTGATCATTTAGGTTAACTAGAGCCTGGAAACGGTTGTGTACTGGCACTGCCATGGTAAAGGACCAATAGGAACCCTTAGACTCACACTGATCATTTAGGTTAACTAGAGCCTGGAAACGGTTGTGTACTGGCACTGCCATGGTAACGGACCAATAGGAACCCTTAGACTCACCCTGATCATTTAGGTTAACTAGAGCCTGGAAACGGTTGTGTACTGGCACTGCCATGGTAACGAACCAATAGCCGGAACCCTTAGACTCACCCTGATAATTTAGGTTAACTAGAGCCTGGAAACGGTTATGTACTGGCACTGCCATGGTAACGAACCAATAGCCGGAACCCTTAGACTCACCCTGATCATTTAGGTTAAGGTAAAGGACCAATAGGAACCCTTGCTGGGACACCCAACTAGAAGAAGGGATCATATAAAAGTTAAAATCCCCAATATATAATTAGACGCAATCAACCAAAGAAATATATATACAGGGTTAGGGTTAGTTAATATATAATTAGACCCAATCAACCAAAGAAATATATATACAGGGTTAGGGTTAGTTAATATATAATTAGACCCAATCAACCAAAGAAATATATATACAGGGTTAGGATTAGTTAATATATAATTAGACCCAATCAACCAAAGAAATATATATACAGGGTTAGGATTAGTTAATATATAATTAGACCCAATCAACCAAAGAAATATATATACAGGGTTAGGATTAGTTAATATATAATTAGACCCAATCAACCAAAGAAATATATATACAGGGTTAGGATTAGTTAATATATAATTAGACCCAATCAACCAAAGAAATATATATACACACACACAGAGGACAAAAAAATTAAGAAAATTATATTATAAACCAAAAACACAAAACAAATATTGGCCCTATTTTAGAAAAAAAACTCCAATGAAACAAAACCCAATATAACAGGAGATAATGGCGGTCAACTCACAACTCATTTTCTCCTACAACAAGTCCTTGTCTGTTGCCATCTGGTGGTTGCTCCAGAAATGGCAATTAAGCCTCATACAGGCCTCAACCCCTCAAAAAAATGAGGGGAGGGAGGAAGGGGAATGTATACCAGAGAGCAGTCCGTACGAAATTCCCACTATAGGTTCGGTTGTTACTCCATAAAAACAATCTCTCTAGGAAAGCACTCCACACTAAGGTGATTTGATTTGATTTGAGAGGGAAAAAACTCCCCTCTCAAGTGGGAGAAAAACACTCCATTCATAAGTGATCACTCCTTTATGGTTCAATTCTGATAGTGGTTCAGCTTCAATCCACTCCAAACTTTAAAATCTTCATGTGTACACACAGTGGTTTTGGGAGTACTCACCAACCCAGAGGGTTAGGTGTTTGGTGGAGCAAACAAAGAGACACGGAGGAAGGCAGGAGAGAGAAGCTATGAGCAGCAGACCAAGACGCGACTGTGGGCTTTGTTGTAAACAGAATATCATGCGGCTAGACCGACATTTCAAGTCTGTACATGCACTTAAGTTCGGTACTATGGAATGGACAAATGCTATGCAATTTAGCCGGTTTTCGACTGAGAGACAGCAGCCCGAATCAGTGCTTGAACCGCGGCCGGAGGACCCTGTGATTTTGCAGTGTTTTGAAAGTGAGTTGTCCATGGAGCAGCAGCTGGTGGACAAGGGTGAGCAGCAGCTGGTGGACGAGGGTGATCAGACGGCAGGTGCATTGGCGGCGGTGCAGCCAACCAGTAAGGTCGGTAGTGAACTGTGCTCGGAACCGAGGGAGCAAGGCTGCGTCGTGGCGACTTCCACGGAGAGCGAGAGTGATGAAGACGGCGGCGTGCCGTCCAGAATTGAGGTTTGGAGTAATGCAATTTTGACTCAATATGAACACTATATTGTGGGTATACACCCTTCAGTTAAACGAATTGACAATAGTCGCACCAGTATGTCCTGAGTACGGGAATTCCTCCGCATTATGTCGGAGGGCAAGGCCGATGAAGGACTGTGTTTTCTGGATAACTACAGACGTGTGTCTGAGTGGTATGGTCACCATACCACTCACCGTGGTTTGGCACCATCCACGTTAAAAATGTACCGAGCCGATGTTAGAGGTTTCCTGAATTATCTTATTCAGTTCCGGCCAAATGGTATGCAAGCTAAGGTCGTTGGAATTCGAAAGATGTTACTCTGCTTGGCGAAGATGGACAGGGACTCGCGGCAGAGCCAGGCAACGCATAGGGCAAAATTCCGCCAACGCTGCAGGGACGAGGTGCTCAGCGCTGCGGAGTTAAAACGCTTTGTTTAGCTAAGCAATCAAGCCATTCCTTCAGTTCTCAGTAGGCTGGAGGTCCGTGCCACGTGCTCTGACAGGCGTAGGTTTGCAGCTCTCATGTCCAGCCGGTTTGCCATATTTAATGGCACTCGACGATCCCCAGTCACCATGTTTAGTGAGAGTGATTTCAGTGAAGTAACCCCGGAAGGTGGGGGTTATCAGATGTGTGTAGCGAG
This sequence comes from Oncorhynchus nerka, assembly GCF_034236695.1. Classification (NCBI taxonomy): domain Eukaryota; kingdom Metazoa; phylum Chordata; class Actinopteri; order Salmoniformes; family Salmonidae; genus Oncorhynchus; species Oncorhynchus nerka. The sequence continues at coordinate 102,521,120 of NC_088397.1, forward strand.
CCACAAAACTAACTATAGCTTCGGGGAGTGCAGAATTGTTCTATGTCAGGAGGAATACACTTGGCTTAAACGATTCCATCAAATCAGGCCTCATCTGAGTGGAATGACCTCAGACACAGAACTCCTCTTTTTCACATCCTGTGGTCAACCCTACGGTAATCTGTGTGAGTATGTGGGGCAAATCTTTGCAGAGTTTGGCATTGGAAGTAAAGTGACCTTCGGTACAATTCGACGCAGTGTTGCCACGTTGAACTTCAACCAAGGCTCGGTTACAGACCGGGGAACTGTTGCTGACCATATGTGTCACTCTCTGGAAACGCAGGCACGGCACTACCGGTACCATAATTTGCCCAAAAATGCCAGCCGGGCCCGGACACTGATTGAGGGACAAATCAATCCATGATTAACTGATTAAATAAAGCATATTTGTTTGAAATTCACCCTTGTATTTGTGTCATTATGCATTAAAATGATTAAAAATGTGTTTCATTTTGGATTACCAGGTGCCTATTTTCAATCACCAGTTGCACATGAAACAGTTTTATTTTAGAAAAGTTTGGACTTAGTAAATTTTCACAAATATTTTAGAATCCTCCATATAATCCTACTAATATTACTCCCCACAATGAAGCCTCACTACTGGGTAAAATTCACTAGATGTCGCCAAATGTACAATCTATGGAGCATTCTAAAATAGAATCCTTTGGCTACCTCTAGTGAATTTTCCCCAGTATTGTGTCTCCAAAGTGGGATTTAATATTATAATGCCTGGTAAATGCATTTAGGACCATGTTTTTATTTTTAGGTTACCAGGAACCTATTTTCAATCACCAGTTGCACAGAGGTAAATCCTAATCCGCATCCACAATTTTTTTTTAAAGTGTCCATAAATCACTCAGGATGGGCCCCCATGGATAGAGGGCCGTAGTATGGTACTCCCATATCGGGCATTAATATCAGAATGACCGGTAAGTGCATTTAGGACCTTATTTTTAGGTTACCAGGTGCATTTAGGGTTAGGGTTAGTTTCTAGTTTTGAGTCGGTTGATCCACTTCCATCTCTGACACGTGGAAACCGGAGGGGGGGAAGGGAGGGGGTGCACTCCACATCATATACGCGCGGGCCGGAGGGGTCCGGGCGTGGCCGGCCAAGGTTGTAGGCCCCATGGTTGCCCACTTGTAGATTAACCCATTGGTTGGGTTAAAAAGTCGTCTGTCCGTAGGGTAGGGGTTAGGGTTAGGTATAGTTGGTAGAATGGTTAGGGTTAGGGTTAGGTTCAATAAGTAAGGTTTAGGCATGAGGGTCTCAGGGTTAGGGTGAGGGATTGGGGTAACCAGGGGTTAAGGTTAGAATTCAGGTTAGGGTTAGGGTCTACAAGGTGAACCACCCAATGAGTACAAGAATAAAAAAATAAAAGGTCCATGGTGCCATCAAACAAAGGCAAAACTAGGGTTAGGGTTAGGGTTAGTTCAGATCGGAGCTCTGGAAAGAGGCCTGAGTTCCCGACAAGGTTAAATGATGTCAGTGATCTTCAGATCGGAGCTCTAGAAAGCGGCCTGAGTTCCCGACTTGCGAGTTATATGACCATTTGAAAGGTATTTTCCCAGCCCCGAGTTTCCTGTTGTTTTGAGCAGAAGTCATGCTGGATTGACAGCATGGCCAATGTTGAATGTTTATCTGTTTAAGCTTGGAAAAGAGACCATTAAACCCAGACTTGGGACCACGCACCCACTCCACTGAAAAGCAGGCTAGTGATTGCTTTGCAATGCTTGGAGTTAGTCACTGATTCCTTCCAAACCACTCATTGTTGAATATGCGTTTGCAATTTGTGTAATGTTTATGGCCGATGAGCTCAAGTTTTATCTATAACTTCTCTTCATATGACAAGGATTAAAAAGGATTTCCCAGTAGATTGTTGATTTGATTCATGAGTGCTAGCTAAGATTTTGAAAGTATGATGTTGACATGATCAGTTCAATCAAAGCTACTGTAGATATTTAGTATTTTTATTAGGATCCCCATTAGCTGTTGCAAAAGCAGAAGCTACTCTTCCTGGGGTCCACACAGAACACGAAACATAATACATTATGACATACTACAGAACATCAATAGACAACAACAGCTCAAGGACAAAACTTTTTTTTTTAAAGGCACACGTAGCATACACATCAATACACACAAACTATCTGCGTCCAATAGGGGAGAGGCGTTGTGCCGTGAGGCCAATATGAGATGGGAAGGAAGTTCCATGCAATAATGGCTCTATATAATACTGTACGCTTTCTTGAATTTGTTCTGGATTTGTGGACTGAAAAAAATCTCTGGTGGGATGTATGTGTGTGTGTGTGTGTGTGTGTGTGTGTGTGTGTGTGTGTGTGTGTGTGTGTGTGTGTGTGTGTGTGTGTGTGTGTGTGGCAGAGTTGTGTGTAAATTGACTGCAAACCATTTGGGATTTTCAACTCATTGTTTCCTATAAAAAGAAGTAATGCTGTTAGTATCTCAGCGCTTAGCCAAGAGAGATTGGCGTGCATGGTATTTATATCACCCGTCTGATTACAATTAAGAGCAAGATGTGCCGCTCTGTTCTGGGCCAGCTGCAGCTTAACTAGGCGTTTCCTTGCAGCACTGGACCACACGACTGGACAATAATCAAGATTAGACAAAACTAGAGCCTGCAGAACTTGCTTTTTGGAGTGTGGTATCAAAAAAGCAGAGCATCTCTATTTATTATTGACCTCTCCCCATCTTTACAACCATTGCATCTGTGTGTTTACAATCTAAGGTAATGCCAAGTAAGTTAGTCTCCTAAACTTGTTCAACAGCCATACCATTCATTACCAGATGTAGCAGAGGTCTAGAACTTAGTACACCGTGATTTGCGGTCATTTTATCTGTGGCCAATGACCTTGCGCCTTCTTGGATGGCACTTCTAATGTTATGGCAGCGTCCAAGGGGTTTACATTTTTGAGCTCTACCCTTAGATTTAGTGGTGAAGTACAGTGCTTTGGGGAAGTATTCAGACTCCTTAACTTTTTAAACATTTTGTTAAGTTAGTCTTATTCTAAAATGGATTAAATAAAAATAGTTTCTCAGCAATCTACACAAAATATGCCATAATGACAAAGCGAAAACAGGTTTTTAGAAATGTTTGCAAATGTATTAAAAAAAAACACAAGTATTCAGACAGATTAATTTAAGGAGAGTTTTTTTTATGTCACATGGTCTGTGAAGACTCCAAGCATCATCTCATCAATTATGGACAACTCATGAACTACGATTTAAAACATGTTTTGATTCAACTCGTATTATATTGAATGTAGGCTACCTGTTCTGCGTGTGTAAAATTGGCTCGGCTGAGAGGGTAGGCAACCTGTTCTGCGTGTGTTCAGGTGTGTTAAATTGCCCCGGCTGAGAGGGTAGGCAACCTGTTCTGCGTGTGTTCAGGTGTGTTAAATTGGCTCGGCTGAGAGGGTAGGCAACCTGTTCTGCGTGTGTTCAGGTGTGTTAAATTGCCCTGGCTGAGAGGGTAGGCTACCTGTTCTGTATGTGTTCAGGTGTGTTAAATTGCCCTGGCTGAGAGGGTAGGCTACCTGTTCTGCGTGTGTTCAGGTGTGTTAAATTGCCCCGGCTGAGAGGGTAGGCTACCTGTTCTGTATGTGTTAAATTGCCCCGGCTGAGAGGGTAGGCTACCTGTTCTGTATGTGTTAAATTGCCCCGGCTGAGAGGGTAGGCTACCTGTTCTGTGTGTGTTAAATTGCCCTGGCTGAGAGGGTAGGCAACCTGTTCTGTGTGTGTTCAGGTGTGTTAAATTGCCCCGGCTGAGAGGGTAGGCTACCTGTTCTGTATGTGTTAAATTGCCCCGGCTGAGAGGGTAGGCTACCTGTTCTGTGTGTGTTCAGGTGTGTTAAATTGCCCCGGCTGAGAGGGTAGGCAACCTGTTCTGTGTGTGTTCAGGTGTGTTAAATTGCCCCGGCTGAGAGGGTAGGCTACCTGTTCTGTGTGTGTTAAATTGCCCTGGCTGAGAGGGTAGGCTACCTGTTCTGTGTGTGTTAAATTGCCCTGGCTGAGAGGGTAGGCTACCTGTTCTGCGTGTGTTCAGGTGTGTTAAATTGCCCTGGCTGAGAGGGTAGGCTACCTGTTCTGCGTGTGTTCAGGTGTGTTAAATTGCCCCGGCTGAGAGGGTAGGCTACCTGTTCTGTATGTGTTAAATTGCCCCGGCTGAGAGGGTAGGCTACCTGTTCTGTATGTGTTAAATTGCCCCGGCTGAGAGGGTAGGCTACCTGTTCTGTGTGTGTTAAATTGCCCTGGCTGAGAGGGTAGGCAACCTGTTCTGTGTGTGTTCAGGTGTGTTAAATTGCCCCGGCTGAGAGGGTAGGCTACCTGTTCTGTATGTGTTAAATTGCCCCGGCTGAGAGGGTAGGCTACCTGTTCTGTGTGTGTTAAATTGCCCTGGCTGAGAGGGTAGGCAACCTGTTCTGTGTGTGTTCAGGTGTGTTAAATTGCCCCGGCTGAGAGGGTAGGCTACCTGTTCTGTGTGTGTTAAATTGCACTGGCTGAGAGGGTAGGCTACCTGTTCTGTGTGTGTTAAATTGCCCTGGCTGAGAGGGTAGGCTACCTGTTCTGTGTGTGTTAAATTGCCCTGGCTGAGAGGGTAGGCAACCTGTTCTGTGTGTGTTCAGGTGTGTTAAATTGCCCCGGCTGAGAGGGTAGGCAACCTGTTCTGCGTGTGTTCAGGTGTGTTAAATTGCCCTGTCCTGAGAGGGTAGGCAACCTGTTCTGTGTGTGTTCAGGTGTGTTAAATTGCCCTGGCTGAGAGGGTAGGCTACCTGTTCTGCATGTGTTCAGGTGTGTTAAATTGCCCTGGCTGAGAGGGTAGGCTACCTGTTCTGCATGTGTTCAGGTGTGTTAAATTGCCCCGGCTGAGAGGGTAGGCTACCTGTTCTGTATGTGTTAAATTGCCCTGGCTGAGAGGGTAGGCTACCTGTTCTGTATGTGTTCAGGTGTGTTAAATTGCCCTGGCTGAGAGGGTAGGCTACCTGTTCTGTATGTGTTAAATTGCCCCGGCTGAGAGGGTAGGCTACCTGTTCTGTATGTGTTAAATTGCCCCGGCTGAGAGGGTAGGCTACCTGTTCTGCGTGTGTTCAGGTGTGTTAAATTGCCCTGGCTGAGAGGGTAGGCTACCTGTTCTGTATGTGTTAAATTGCCCTGTCTGAGAAGGTAGGCTCCTGACAGTGGTGTATTCCTAGTTGGGGGTAAACGCCATTTTACTCACCTTTTTCAGAAAAAATGCTTTCAAAGTAAAGTATAGGGAGCATTGCTTTTTTATTTGTTTTTTTGACCCGGCAGTCAGTTTACCCACTGATGTTTTCTGACCGGCAGTCAGTGGCTACTAATAGGCCTATTCTGAAGTTCATGGCACATTGTAGCCCAGTCTAATAAATTCACCTTGTTAGGGTGACCATCCTGTTTTTCCCAGGACACTTTCAGCGACCTGTACGCACTCGTTGGCTGGCCCACGCTTCATACTCGTCGCCAAACCCACTGGCTCCAGGTCATCTACAAGTCTCTGCTAGGTAAAGCCCTGCCTTATCTCAGCTCACTGGTCACCATAGCAGCACCCGCTCGTAGCACGCACTCCAGCAGGTATATCTCACTGGCCAATTCTTACTTTGGCCGCCTTTCCTTTCAGTTCTCTGCTGCCAATGACTGGAACAAACTGCAAAAATCACTGGAGCTGGAGACTCATATCTTCCTCACTAGCTTTAAGCACCAGCTGTCAGAGCAGCTCACAGATCACTGCACCTGTACATAGCCCATCTGTAAATAGCCCATCCAACTACCTCATCCCCATACTGTATTTATTTATCTTGCTTCTTTGCACCCCAGTATCTCTACTTGCACATTCATCTTCTGCACATCCACCATTCCAGTGTTTAATTGCTATGTTCTAATTACTTCACCACCATGGCCTATTTATTGCCTTACCTCCCTTATCTTAACTCATTTGCATTCACTGTATATAGACTTTTTGTTTTCTTTTTTTCTACTGTATTATTGACTATGTTTTGTTTATTCCATGTGTAACTCTGTTGTTGTATGTATCGAATTGCTATGCTTTCTTGGCCAGGTCGCAATTGCAAATGAGAACTTGTTCTCAACTAGCCTACCTGGTTAAATAAAGGTGAGATAAATAAAAATATATGATCAACAGAGAGTAGCAGCAGTGTAAAAGAGGGGTTGGAGGGGGCACACAATGCATATAATCCGGGTAACCATTTGGTTACCTGTTCAGGAGTCTTATGGCTTGGGGGTAAAAACTGTTGAGAAGCCTTTTTGGCCTAGACGTGGCACTCCGGTACCACTTGCCATGCGGTAGTAGAGAGAACCGTCTATGACTGGGGTGGCTGGGGTCTTTGACAATTTTTAGGGCCTTCCTCTGACACCGCCTGGTGTAGAGGTCCTGGATGGCAGGCAGCTTTGCCCCAGTGATGTACTGGGCCGTACGCACTACCCTCTGTAGTGCCTTGCAGTCGGAGGCCGAGCAATTGCCGTACCAGGCAGTGATTGTGGTAGCAGAATCAGAATCCTTTAGGTAACATTTATTTAAAAAATGTCGTATTCATTTTCTAAGTATGCTTATGTGGGAAAAGTTACTTTTCCCATTGGGGAGAGGTTAGGCCTGTCTTCTTATGGGAATGTGTCTAACTATTTACATGTCCCCTCTGAGGTTGCCCTTATCTTGATTTAGTATATGGCCTAGGAGGCTCACTGTCTCCGTGAGATGGGATGGGAGTATCTAAAATGACAATTGATATATACCATTGGATGATGTAATGTCTTGGTCCTAAGTGGTACCAGGAATGAGATAAGAGCTTAGTTTAGGAGACCAAACTGAACGATAATTTATAGCTAAATACTGGCTGGCGATGGGATGCTCCTCTCTCAAGTAAAATTCTTCCTCTGTGCAGTTTTCCTAAGACCTGTGGTTTGTCATGTCGACTAGGGGGTAGATCTTTGCTATAAAGGATCTCAGTTGCCATTATGTTGACACTCTCAGAGAATTCATTTATAGACACTGAATTGATCTGAGAGTCACAGGGCTATGGTGAAGCTCATATTTATTAAAGATAGACTTTATGATAACTCTGACTTGTGTGTGGTTTGCTCTCTCATGATTTGGTAATACAGGAAATTTCCACGACATGATGCAACCGGTCAGGATGCTCTCGATGTTGCAGCTGTAGAACCTTTTGAAGATCTCAGGACCCATGCCAAATCGTTTTAGCTTCCTGGGGGGAATAGGTTTGGTCATGCCCTCTTCATGACTGTCATGATGTGCTTGGACCATGTTAGTTTGTTGGTGATGTGGACACCAAGGAACTTGAAGCTCTCAACCTGCTCCACTACAGCCCTGTCAATGAGAATGGGGACGTGCTCGGTGCTCCTTTTCCTGTAGTCCACAATCATCTACTTAGTCTTGGTTACGTTGAGGGATAGGTTGTTATTCAGGTCTCTGACCTCCTCCCTATAGGCTGTCTCGTCGTTGTCGGTGATCAGGCCTACCACTGTTGTGTCGTCTGCAAACTTAATGATGGTGTTGGAGTCGTGCCTGGCCATGCCTTGTTCAGGTACAGAACGATGGCGCTCTTGCTGCAGGTGATTCCCTGATCCACGTATACAGAATGGTGTCGTCTGCGTAGACATCTGGCCCTTCTTTGGACACAGTGTTAACAAACCTCCAAACGAGCTTCAATGCCATACAACACTCCTTCCGTGGCCTCCAACTGCTCTTAAACACTAGCAAAACTAAATGCATGCTTCCCGCCCACACCCGCCTGACTAGCGGGTGTGGACGGTTATGACTTAAAATATGTGGACAACTACAAATATCTAGTTGTCTGGCTAGACAGTAAACTCTCGGTTACTAGTCCAACGCTCTAACCACTAGGCTACTCTCCTGCCGCCCCAATAATGAAAAACTTGATGAAATAGTCTACTCCCTACCCGGTATCTTATTCTGCCACTATAAAACTTTGTAAGCGTTGTTTGTTGGCAACCTTGTTATTTCCGAAGATTTTGGAACAGATTCCCTTTGGATCGTTCTACAAATTATACCACCCTGGTAGTGGTGGAGTAGAGGCCTGAGGACACACAGTGTGTTGTAGATATGTGGTAGTGGTGGAGTAGGGGCCTGAGGGCACACAGTGTGTTGTAGATATGTGGTGGAGTAGGGGCCTGAGGACACACAGTGTGTTGTAGATATGTGGTGGAGTAGGGGCCTGAGGGCACACAGTGTGTTGTAATGTTTTAAAATGGTATAAACTACCTTCATTTTGCTGGACCCCAAGAAGAGTAGCTGCTGCTTTGGCAGCAGCTAATGGGGATACATAATAAATACAAATATTAAATGTACAGGCTACAATGTGGGGATCTCATGCACAGTGATGCCAACTTAACCATTTTGTTGATTTAGTAACTTTTCAGAGTACCCTGGCAACTTTTCTTTCAAACAGCACCTATTTGGAACTTTTGAAAGTGACTCAAACGCTAAAATGCATTCTCCCTCTAAATAACACGAAACCGATTTTCTCTGTCACATACTCCATCACAACACACGTGTCTGGCTGCTAAAGTGCAGTGTGAGTTACATGCAGCAGGCACTCAGCTCGTGCACAGGCAGCAGCAATTTCAGCAAATTGCAAATCATTGTTGGCTGACAGCAGCAGCAGTAGTACGAGTTCGACGAGACAAATGTTTGATCTAGAACAGAACTTACAACATCAATCAACATTTCTCAATCAAAATTGTACAGCCAGAAGTACAGAAAAGAGTGTGAGTCTGTACCTTTAAAGGGTGTCTGAAGCCAGTAATTGGGGATGATTGTCGGCATACTGTGCCTACTGCAGATCAGATCTGCTTGCAACAATGTATGACATCAAAAAACATTGCAAACATTTGCAAAGCATATAAATAAATCAAAACCGTACAACCCTGCACCACAGTCGACATTACCACAGTCGACATTACCACAGTCGACATTACCACAGTCGACATTACCACAGTCGACATTACCACAGTCGACATTACCACAGTCTACATTGCCACAGTCGACATTACCACAGTCGACATTACCACAGTCTACATTACCACAGTCTACATTACCACAGTCGACATTACCACAGTCGACATTACCACAGTCTACATTGCCACAGTCGACATTACCACAGCCGACATTACCGCAGTCGACATTACCACAGTCCACATTACCACAGTCCACATTACCACAGTCCACATTACCACAGTCTACATTACCACAGTCGACATTACCACAGTCTACATTACCACAGTCCGCATTACCACGGTCGACATTACCACAGTCTACATTACCACAGTCTACATTACCACAGTCGGCATTACCACAGTCTACATTACCACAGTCGGCATTACCACAGTCTACATTACCACAGTTGACATTACCACAGTCTACATTACCACAGTTGACATTACCACAGTCTACATTACCACAGTCGACATTACCACAGTCTACATTACCACCGTCTACATTACCACAGGCTACATTACCACAGTTGGTTATTAAGAAAGTGGATAACTGCAAAAGCGCAGAAGCTATTATATGCCATTGCAGAGCATTGTTCGCTGCTAGCATGCCACCATTTAGGTATGGCTTGCAAAGCTGCCTTTTCAGATTCTGTGGCAGCAACAAACTTCCATATGCACCGCACCAAGTGCACAGAAATTATTAGGGGAGTACTGGCTCCTTATTTTCTCCAACGGGTAACATCAGATGTGGGGGATGAGAAGTTCAGTCTCCTTTTGGATGAGTCCGCTGATCAATACCTGGGTGTGGTGATTCGGTATTTCAGTGCTAAAAAAAAGAACAGTTGTGTCCACATTTCTCAGGCTGGTTGAATTGGAGGGGGCGATGCCAGATCAATAGCAAAGGCGGTAGTTGAGTTTCTTGAGAAGTGTAACCTTGAAAAAGAGAATCTTCAGGGTTTTAATTAAAGGACGAATGTGCATTGCCCAATTTGGTTCTCATCCGCTGTGTGTGCTATTCTTTACAATTGGCTGTCAGTGCAGCATCCACAAGAAACTATCCCTAGGAGTGTTGAGTACTTAATCAGGGAAACCTACAACTGGTTTTCGATTTCCTCAAAACGGCATGAGGCGTACAAAGCAGTGTATGCCACCATGAATTGTGGCCAGAAACCCCTGCAGATCACAAGTGTGTGTCACACGTTGGCTATCGATTGAGCCTGCAGTAACTCGTATATTGAGCCAGTGGGAAGAACTGAAACTCCACTTTGAGTTGCCAAGGCCAGTGAGCATTGCTACATGGCGGATGTGCTCCACTGAAACTCCACTTTGAGTTGACCAAGGCCAGTGAGCATTGCTACATGGTGGATGTGCTCCACTGAAACTCCACTTTGAGTTGACCAATGCCAGTGAGCATTGCTACATGGCGGATGTGCTCCACGCCACGTACATGGACAAGATCAACTATGTCTATCGGACATTCTTCAAATCAATCCTGTCCAACGTACAAGTTGCAGTGATGTCATTTGAGGGAGATCAAACAGATCCTGTCAAGCTTTTGGACAATCTGGTACATCTCTTAACATCAATTTGCAGCAGAGTAGTCAACCCTATGGCAAAAATGGATGTCCTGAAGGATCCCATTGATGGACATCTCAGCCCATCACCATACCTTGGGTAAGTTTTTGAGAGCATGGTGTACCAACTCAGTCTCGCGCCAGAGGACAAAAAGGTCATTCGGAGACGGTGCAGCAACTACATTGTTGCTTTAAGCAAGGAGCTGCAAGCAAGGCTCCCAGACAACATAGAAGCCTTGCGAAACATGGCCTTGTTCAGTGTTAAGGAAACGCCAAAGCACAATAAAGGCACCACTGAAATTATTAAAGTAGTTGAGCTACTGGGATACCAGCCCCAAACAATTGATAAAATTGTTTCCCAATTGAGAAACATCCATCTGTTTAGGTGGAACTCAACTGAAAATACAGTTGAGTTTTGGAGTGAAGTCAATAACTACACGGACTCTTCCGGGTCAAATCCATTTAAAGAACTGTGCAAAGCTGCACTCGCTGCCCTCTCCTTGCCACACTCAAATGCTGAGTTTGAATGGCTGTTCAGCCAAATGAGTGTGGTCAAGTCAAAGTTATAGAAATAGAAATAGAATGTCACTGCACACTCTCAACTCCATACTCCTGGTGCGGTATGGACTGAAGCTGGCTGGTGATTCCTGTTACCAGCATAAACTACCAAGTGAAGTTCTGCAGCAGTTTGGCACCACAGCAGCGTACAGCTTCAAGGCCTCTCCATCCTCCTGCTGGTTCCAGCTCCGTCACAATGCAGTTGGACAGTGAAGATGAAGAGGATTTCCTTGCCAATCTATGGTTCATCATATTATCCTCTTACAGGAAATGGGAGGATATGTGGCAGCACGGGCCCTCCATTTGGAGTGGTTCCAATTTTAACAAGAACGACGGTGTTGCCATTTTAATCAAGACCCCACAGGTGGTGGTGAAGGGGAGCACGGTGGTGGTAGGCGGGCGTGCTCTTTTAGCCAATTGTACTTTTATGGGGAGGGATTTTAACGTGCTAAATGTGTATGGTTTTAACGATAAACATGACCGGTGCACACTTTTAGAAGACCTGCAGTCCCACATGCTAGGGAGGGATCCTCTAGTGGTGGGTGGGGATTTTAACTGTGTTTTTAGTAGAGCAGACAGGAGAGGGGCAGGAAAGGATTTTAAGGTAGACAGGTCAAGTGTTTTATTGCAAGGGCTGTGCAGGGATTTTAAACTGACGGACTGTTTTAAAACCCTGCATCCAAGAGAGGAGGGCTTCACCTGGACCAGTGGTGATGGCACCAGAGCCTCTCGCATTGATTATCTGTTTACCCGGGACTGTCCCCCAACTGATGCTAGAATAACCCCTGCTTTCTTCTCAGATCACGTAATGCTGACGTGCACCCTTTCACTAACTTCGGGTGTGACTGTGGGAAGAGGGCCCTGGAAATTGAACTGCTCCCTTTTAGAAGATGATAGAGTAGTTAGTCAGTACACGGAGCAGTTCATCCAGTGGCAGACGCTACAGGACTTCTTTAGAGAGATAGGAACCCTTTTAGAAGATGATAGAGTAGTTAGTCAGTACAGAGAGCAGTTCATCCAGTAGCAGACGCTACAGGACTTCTTTAGAGAGATAGGAACCCTTTTAGAAGATGATAGAGTAGTTAGTCAGTACACGGAGCAGTCCAGCCAGTGGCAGACGCTACAGGACTTCTTTAGAGAGATAGGAACCCTTTTAGAAGATGATAGAGTAGTTAGTCAGTACAGAGAGCAGTCCAGCCAGTGGCAGACGCTACAGGACTTCTTTAGAGAGATAGGAACCCTTTTAGAAGATGATAGAGTAGTTAGTCAGTACACGGAGCAGTCCAGCCAGTAGCAGACGCTACAGGACTTCTTTAGAGAGATAGGAACCCTTTTAGAAGATGATAGAGTAGTTAGTCAGTACACGGAGCAGTTCAGCCAGTGGCAGACGCTACAGGACTTCTTTAGAGAGATAGGAACCCTTTTAGAAGATGATAGAGTAGTTAGTCAGTACAGAGAGCAGTTCAGCCAGTAGCAGACGCTACAGGACTTCTTTAGAGAGATAGGAACCCTTTTAGAAGATGATAGAGTAGTTAGCCAGTACAGAGAGCAGTTCATCCAGTAGCAGACGCTACAGGACTTCTTTAGAGAGATAGGAACCCTTTTAGAAGATGATAGAGTAGTTAGTCAGTACACGGAGCAGTCCAGCCAGTAGCAGACGCTACAGGACTTCTTTAGAGAGATAGGAACCCTTTTAGAAGATGATAGAGTAGTTAGTCAGTACACGGAGCAGTTCAGCCAGTGGCAGACGCTACAGGACTTCTTTAGAGAGATAGGAACCCTTTTAGAAGATGATAGAGTAGTTAGTCAGTACAGAGAGCAGTTCAGCCAGTAGCAGACGCTACAGGACTTCTTTAGAGAGATAGGAACCCTTTTAGAAGATGATAGAGTAGTTAGCCAGTACAGAGAGCAGTTCATCCAGTAGCAGACGCTACAGGACTTCTTTAGAGAGATAGGAACCCTTTTAGAAGATGATAGAGTAGTTAGCCAGTACAGAGAGCAGTTCATCCAGTAGCAGACGCTACAGGACTTCTTTAGAGAGATAGGAACCCTTTTAGAAGATGATAGAGTAGTTAGCCAGTACAGAGAGCAGTTCATCCAGTAGCAGACGCTACAGGACTTCTTTAGAGAGATAGGAACCCTTTTAGAAGATGATAGAGTAGTTAGTCAGTACACGGAGCAGTTCAGCCAGTGGCAGACGCTACATGACTTCTTTGACACACGAGCACAGTGGTGGGAAATGGTGAAGGGAAGGACGAGGACCTTCTTTAGAGAGATAGGAAAGAAAAAAGCAGAAAAAAAGATAGATGCATGGTGGGACTGCAAAAGCGACTGGAAAGGTATTTTAACCTATGCCAACAGGGCCTTGATTTTAACCAAGAAATTAAAGAAGGAAATGGCACTTTTAGCAGAACAGAAAAGCAAGGGGGTTATTTTAAGAAGTAAAGAAAGGGAATTAGAAGAGGGGGAGAAGTGCACTAAGTACTTTTTTAAGAAAATAGTTAGTAAGGGTAGGTTAATGACTGGTTTAAAAAATAAAGATGGGGTTTTAAAAACAGATAGAGGGAATAAAATAAGTAGTCAAGAATTTTTATGGGGAACTGTTTGGGGTAAAAGATGTATGTGAAGAGACCATGGGGGACGTTTTAACCTACATCGACAAGACCCTACCCAACACAGACGACCTGATAAAAGACCTGACGAGGACAGAAATTGACCAAGGACTGAAACATTTTAAGAGGGGTAAATCACCGGGGTAGGACGGCCTCCCTTTGGAGTTTTATTTGTCCTTTTGGGATGTTTTAGCCGACGAACTTCTGACTGTTTTTACTGACTTTGAACATCTTGACAGACTACCTGACAGTTTTAGAGTGGGGATCGTGACTCTTTTATATAAGAAAAATGACAGGACGGACCTGAAGAACTGGAGCGATAACCCTTTTTTAAACTTTGAATGTACACTTTTTACCAAGGTTTTAACACTCAGAATGTCTTCTGTTTTAGAGGAGGTGATCCACCCGGATCAAACCTGTGCCGTTCCCGGAAGGAAGATCACGGACAGCCTGATACTGATCCGAGATGCCATCTGTTATGCGAGAGACAGAAACATGCGGCTTGTAGTCCTAAATTTAGATTTTGAAAAAGCCTTTGATCGGGTCTCGCACCAGTACCTCTTTAAGGTACTGCAAAAAATGGGTTTCCCGGACAGGTTCTTAGTTTGGGTGGGAATGCTGTACGGGGACATCACCAGCAAAATCCTTGTAAATGGGCATCTGTCAAAAGCAGTGGGAGTACACTGCGGCGTCCGTCAGGGCTGTCCGTTATCTTCTCTTCTGTTCGTGGCCTGTATTGAACCACTGGCACAGGTCTTGAGAAGGGACCAACGGATCAGTGGGGTGGGTATCCCGGGGAGTGGGGGGGATGACCGCCAAGTGCGTCTTTTACATGGATGACGTCAACATTTTATGTACCGACCTTTTATCCGTCGACAGGACTCTGGACAGGACTGACTGGTACGGACGAGCCTCTGGGGCGAGACTGAACAGAGACAAGACAGAGGCCCAATTTTTCGGACTGTGGGCAGACCCAGACTTGACCAGACTACCTCTGACAGTCAAAATGACAGACATACGGGTACTGGGGGTAAAGTTTGACCGGGAGGGAGGAGGGAGCGGTAACTGGAGTGGGATCCTGGGGACAGTAAGACAGAGACAGGGTTTTTGGGGACTACGACAGCTGACTTTTGAGGGCAAGGTTTTAATCATTAAAGCTGTGATTTTACCTGTGCGTTTATTAATCAGTTCTGTTTTTATTCCCCCTCAAAGGAGTATTTTAGACCTGGAGCGGATGCTTTTTTACTTCCTGTGGGGAGGCAAGTGGGAGAGGCTGAGGAGGGAGGTGGTCAAGAGGCCCAGGTCCAAGGGGGGGAAGGCTTGCCTGACCTCTACTTGTTCCTGGGCAGCCGCTACACAGCGTTACATCTGACTCTTGCCACCTCCCCGGTCAACAACAAGACTCAGGCCCTCGCACGGTTCTGGCTGGGATCCTACCTCAGGACTCTGATGCTGATCCCAGTCGACCTGCGAACCCCAGTCTCTTTCCTGCTACCCCCGCACTATAGGCCCTCGCACGGTTCTAATGAACATTGACACTGGTTCATCTTGAATAATGTTTTTACGTTAACAATTAAATAAAGTTTAAACATTTAATACAAATTAAATGAATCAACATATAATTTCAAAATGTACAAATTAGATAACTTGTTTATAATTGTTAGACATCTTAGTAAGTAGGCTGTTATTACATAAGCATCATTTTGGGAAAACAAATATATCCATACCAGAGGTGGAACCTTGATCCCTGATCTACTGGGTGTGCAGACTTCTATTCCAGCAATAATACACATTATTATCAACTCATTAGGTTGGATAAATTGAGCAGACTTCTACTTGTACACTACTAGTCCCCTACTGTGGTCCCCTACTCTGCTAGTCCCCTACTGTGGTCCCCTACTCTGCTAGTCCCCTACTGGGGTCCCCTACTCTGCTAGTCCCCTACTGTGGTCCCCTACTCTGCTAGTCCCCTACTGTGGTCCCCTACTCTGCTAGTCCCCTACTGGGGTCCCCTACTCTGCTAGTCCCCTACTGGGGTCCCCTACTCTGCTATTTCCCTACTGTGTTCCCCTACTCTGCTAGTCCCCTACTGTGGTCCCCTACTCTGCTAGTTCCCTACTCTGCTAGTTCCCTACTCTGCTAGTTCCCTACTCTGCTAGTCCCCTACTCTGCTAGTCCCCTACTCTACTAGTCCCCTACTGTGGTCCCCTACTCTGCTAGTCCCCTACTCTGCTAGTCCCCTACTCTGCTAATCCCCTACTCTGCTAGTCCCCTACTGTGGTCCCCTACTGTGCTAGTTCCCTACTCTGCTAGTCCCCTACTGTGGTCCCATACTCTGCTAGTCCCCTACTGTGGTTCCCTACTCTGCTAGTCCCCTACTCTGCTAGTCCCCTACTGTGGTCTCCTACTCTGCTAGTCCCCTACTGTGGTCCCCTACTCTGCTCGTCCCCTACTCTACTAGTCCCCTACTCTGCTAGTCCCCTACTGTGGTCCCCTACTCTGCTAGTTTCCTACTCTGCTAGTCCCCTACTCTGCTAGCCCCCTACTGTGGTCCCCTACTCTGCTAGTCCCCTACTCTGCTAGTCCCCTACTCTGCTAGTCCCCTACTGTGGTCCCCTACTCTGCTAGTCACCTACTGTGGTCCCCTACTCTACTAGTCCCCTACTCTGCTACTCCCCTACTGTGGTCCCCTACTCTGCTTGTCCCCTACACTGCTAGTCCCCTACTGTGGTTCCCTACTCTGCTAGTCCCCTACTCTGCTAGTCCCCTACTGTGGTCCCCTACTCTGCTAGTCCCTAACTCTGCTAGTCCCCTACTGTGGTCCCCTACTCTGCTAGTCCCCTACTCTGCTAGTCCCCTACTTATCTCCTACTCTACCGGTCCCCTAATATTGTGCTGACCCTGGTTTATCCCTTCAAATCAGAAGAATCAGTGGAACAGGCAAAGCCATGGCGAAGTCTGACAAATACCAACACAAGAGGTGAGTTAACCCTGGAGACTACTGTATTGGGTAACTAACCTTCTGTCGCGTCTCTCTGGCAACTAACCTTCTGTCGCGTCTCTCTGGTAACTGACCGACTGTCGCGTCTCTCTGGTAACTAACCTGTCGCGTCTCTCTGGTAACTAACCTTCTGTCGTCTCTCTGGTAACTGACCTTCTGTCGTCTCTCTGGTAACTAACCTTCTGTCTCGTTACCAGAGAGAACTAACCTTCTGTCGCGTCTCTCAGGTAACTAACCTTCTGTCGCGTCTCTCTGGTAAATAACCTTCTGTCGCGTCTCTCTGGTAATTAACCTTCTGTCGTCTCTCTGGCAACTAACCTTCTGTCGTCTCTCTGGCAACTAACCTTCTGTCGTCTCTCTAGCAACAAACCTTCTGTCGTCTGTCTGGCAACTAACCTTCTGTCGCGTCTCTCTGGCAACTAACCTTCTGTCGCGTCTCTCTGGCAACTAACCTTCTGTCGTCTCTCTGGCAACTAACCTTCTGTCGTCTCTCTGGTAACTTAACCGTCTGTCTCGTCTCTCTGGTAACTAACCGTATTTCTCGTCTCTCTGGTAACTAACCTTCTGTCGTCTCTCTGGTAACTAACCTTCTGTCGCGTCTCTCTGGTAACTAACCTTCTGCCGCGTCTCTCTGGTAACTAACCTTCTGTCGTCTCTCTGGTAACTAACCTTCTAGGCGAGCCCACAATGGTCTGGCGCAACGTGGCCCATCTTGCTCTCCTGAATCGGCAACGGGACCTGTCCTGGATGGTCGCCCACGAGATCCTCCCGGTCAGGGCCGTTATGCACTCACGGGGCATGGCGAGGACATCCGCGTGCCCCCGACCAGGCTGCGGCCAAGAAGAGTCGGTGAGGCACATGCTCTGGGAGTGCAAAGCTGCCAGGGACCTGTGGAAGGAAGCAGGCCTCCTGATCACCCTGTGTCTGCCAGCAGGGGAGGACCTAACACCTCAGCTCGTGCTGTATGGGGTGGGCCGAAGGCCTATTCCATCAAAGGCCTTCACAAAGTTCTGGCCCACCCTCACGTGCCTGAAGGAAGAACTGTGGTCCTCACGCAACCTGCTGGTAGGGAAAAGCGTAGAGACCACCCCCCAGGCAGTGGCCATGGTAGCCATGGAAGCCCTGGGATGGTACGGAAGGAAGGGGGCCTCGACCCCAGGCGAAGGGTCCCCCACAACACCCTAGGTCCCGGCGGCCACGGCCTGACAGCGCTGCGGCGCCTAGGGCGATGCGCCTAGGGGAGGGATCTCCTCTGGGCCCCGACGGAAGGGATGGTAATTTTTTCAGAGGAGCAGGATGAGGCGAGTTTGATAAGGACTCACCCCGTTCCTGTACAAGGGACCGAAGACAGCCTTTTAACAAAGTGACTTTTTAACATGTTTTTCATGTCTTAAAAATGTTTGACCCTTGTTAGATCATTAGTACACATTTTAAATGCCTTTTACAGATTTGATGTTTTTACAAGGAAAGTACTTTTATTCATGGTTGTTTTCATTGGTTTTAACAACATGTACTTTTTAACAAATTTAAATATAACTTTCAAATGCTGTGTTTTATGCCTTTATTGCCGTTTTTATGTGTATAAATGATGTAAAAAATGTATGAGCTGTTTTTAAAGGAAATGTGTAAATAAAACTTTTCCGAAAAAAAGAAAAAAAAAATCTGTTCTTATCAGTTTAATATCTGATACGTCCCCTATCTGGGGATCATATATTAAATTGATTTTTGGAATAGGGAGATGGAATAGGGGCTTGCTCCGTCCACTCCACGCATCGACCTGGTATTGCAGTACTTCCAGGAACGGTGCACCCCCTTTCATTGTAAAGAGAAATCAGACAGAGGAAACAGAGTTGCTTCGTTGGTCTATATTGTATTTTCACATTGAGCAACTTCATTTCAATATCAATGATGGCTCGATAGTGCTGGTCAAATCGGTCACCGTTTTATTGACTACGATAGCTGTTGGGAATGGGGTGCGTTCATCTTCCAATCAAAGATTTTTCGTCACGTGCACGGGATACTTACTTGCAAACTTTCCTCAAAAGTGCATGATCAAAAATATACACACATAGCTAAGTAATAAAGTAGTTAAACATTTTTTTTGTTATGATTGGAAATCTATACAGTAGAAGACTATACAGAATAAACTATGAAATGTGCTAAAGTAATGTACTGGTAACATGGACTGTCTGTTAGAGTTGCGTAAATTCAAATCTGGTATTTACATTTACATTTAAGTCATTTAGCAGACGCTCTTATCCAGAGCGACTTATCAGGATAAATATAACAATGAGTCACCGATTTTATACTATGTATTTTTTATTAGCTAAGTAATAAATGGCAAATGCAACTTTCGTATATACGGGCTCACTGTAATACCACGCAGGGCAGAACAGAGAACTGACAGGATGTATGTAAACAGTATTCTTTATACTGTGATAGGCCAACAGACGAGTTGGAACTGTCTATCACAGTAGAGACTGGGCGTGGTTTAAACTTGCTCAGCCTATTGCAGGCGCTCAGGCGGGTCCCCGCCTCTTGGCGCTTCTGTTGATAGATGTAAATGTTGCTTGTGAAGAACATCCAGGCTCTCATGCTCCATACCGTTATCTCGCACCTGGCTCCTGTTATCTAACAAAAGACCGCTTGTTCTCGCAACACCCCGCTCTGAATGTGCCCCCCTCCCAACTCATTTGAACAGTTCCTGTCTTCATGCTTCTCTGTATTTTTCCATCATTAGAAAGTCCCATGGCCCTGATACTTTTAACAATGTTTCAAGTCAGCTATGTTGCATAACACATACATACATCCACACAAGCCAACAGCAGATAATATTCAATCACATATATGGTAATGGCTATAATGTAAAATACAGGATCCAACATGTCTCACAAGCAACTGTCTGTATGTATTAGTTTCTCTCAATCACATACAAGCATTTCTTTGGAACAATGTTTGTCGATTTTCAAAACAGAGTCCACAAGACACACAACTTTTGCAAAACAGTAAATGCATTTCGAAAATGTTTTTTAAACACATAAAAACATTAATAAAAAATATATTGTACCGTCAAAATTGCAAATACATTCATCAAAATAACAACTGTACGCAAAAATGGGTCTCCGTACTACTTACTATAGCTGACCCTGTAAAACAACTAACTGGTGTGTGACAGTAAACTTTTATATTGTAATGACCTGACTAGATCATAAATGAACAATTGTCCAGACAGAGGCTTGAGTTTGCGAATTGACGGTTTATTGAACCAACTTTACACAGGCTACTGTTTGGGCCGTAGCACACGCCAAATAGATGACAGATAACCCATAAGCCAATCGTGACCTTCTCTTGTGAAGCCCAGACGTAAGAGAGAGAGAACAAAGGCTGAACCTGGTCTTAACTTCCAATGCCCAACCCCCCTCCACGCCACTCCGCCAACCACCAGGATGCCCGGCGTCAGAACATTCCAGGCATTCCCGTGATTGGCAGATAGCAGGTTGATTGACATGTCGGACCCCGCGAACACCGGGTACTGGTCAGTACAACACAACCACCTCCTAGCCTAGCACATAACACACAGCTGTCTGTGCGGGTCGCTACACAGCCCCCCCACCACAAAGTCCCTCGTCCCCGAGGGAACAAACAAAGTCTCTGAAGCGACCCGGAGGTCTCCTTTGCCTGCGTGGCCGTGATGGTCGCAGAGTGCCCCTCTGGGAACCAGGGGATGAAGGCAGGGATATGGGGGACAAGGAAGCGGGAACGGGTAATACAGTCCGTGGTTCTGGGGAACCACGCGGTGACACAGGGGGGGAGACAGGGGGAGTGGGCTGTCTGGAGCCTTGTCTGCGGCACCTGAGGGTGGGTGCCTGGAGAATGTCATTGCCAGAGAGGGGAATTGTGGGGTTCCTGGGGTTTGGGGAGAAGAGGCCCCTCTGTATGGGGCTAACCTGTCCCGGTGCAGTGCCACCTTTCTCCCCCTGGGAGGAAGCTGCACCCGGTACACAACCTCCCTACCCTCTCCAGGACACTGCAGGGTCCCACCCAGTGACTGTCCAACTTGGGGCATCTGCCTTTTTTCCTTAGGGGGCTGTAGACCCAGACCAGCTCCCCAGCCACAAAGTGCCTTCCCCGGGTGTGCACGTCATAGTTCCTTTTCTGCCTCACACCTGCATTCACCAGCTGCTCTCTGGCGAAGGTGTGGGCTGTCTCCAGGCGGTCCTGGAGTCTCCGGGCATACTCCGGCCCCGGAGGAACATGAGGGCTATCCAGGGGCCGACCAACGCCATCTCCGCAGGGGTGCGGATCTCTCCCCAGCATGAGGAGGGCAGGCGTGCAGGAGGTGGAGTCTTGGACAGCGGAGCGGCATGCCATGAGGACCATAGGCAGGTGCTTGTCCCAGTCACGCTGGTGTTTGGAAGAGACGATGGCCAGCTGCTGTCCAAGCGTTTTGTTGAAGCGCTCCACAAGGCCATCACTTTGAGGATGGAGAGGAGTAGTGCGGGTCTTGTGCATACCCAGCCTCTCACACATGGTGGCGAACACACGGGACTCAAAGTTTCTGCCTTGGTCGCTGTGGATGGACTCTGCAGCTCCAAACCTGCTGAACATCCCCGCTGTCAGGGCGTCGACGATGGTCTCTGCCTCCTGGTCAGGCAGAGCATAGGCCTCGGGCCATTTTGTGAAATAGTCCATGGCCGTGAGCACCCAGCGGTTTCCACTGTCTGTGGTGGGGAACGGCCCAACTACATCCACTCCCACCCTCTCCATGGGAGCCCCCACTGGGAACTGTTGGAGCTGAGCATGAGAGCGGCCTGGGGGCCCTTTCTCGCTGTGCAGTTGTCACAGCGGCGACAAAAGTCCTCCACATCCCTCTTGTGCTGCCCCCAGTAGAAGCCCTGACGGAGACGGCGCAGTGTTTTTGTGACCCCAAAGTGTCCAGTCCCCACCCCCCATGAGTACTCTGGAGCACAGCCTCCCGCAATGCTTTTGGGACCACCACCTGCCACCTCTCCTCTCCCGTAGCTGACTCCTTCCATGCCCGCTGTAGCACGCCATCAGCCAGCCGCAGTCTCTCAAACTTCGACCACAACCCTTTGGTCGCGAGTGAGAGCGCTGTCACCTCTTCCCATGGTGGCCTCACCTGCGCCTCTACCCACTGTAGCACTGGCTGTAGGTCTGTGTCCCGTCCCTGCTGCTGCCGCCATTCAGCCACGTCGACAGTCTGCAGCTCACAGCAGACAGGCCCGCTCGCCCGACACACTGTGGCACAGACACCCTCCTCTGCCCGCAGCTCTCTCTCCCGTCCCTCTCTCCGTTCACAGTGGCGGCAGCCGTCTGCAGTACAGGGCCGACGGGACATGGCGTCGGCGTTGGAGTGGCGTGCCCCTGCCCTGTGCACCACCGTGAAGTCATACGGCTGAAGCTCCTCCAACCAGCGTGCCACCTGCCCCTCTGGCTCTCTGAAAGACATGAGCCACTGGAGAGCAGAGTGGTCAGTCCTTACAGTAAAGGGCAGACCACCCAGGTAGTACTTGAAGTGTTTGACGGAAGCCACAACAGCCAAGAGCTCCCGCCGGGTGACACAGTAGCGGCGCTCATGTTTGTCAAATGTTTTGCTGAAGTACGTCACCACTCTCTCCCCTCTGGCCCCACCTGGGCCAGCACCCACCCATGCCCACATTGCTCGCGTCTGTGTCCAGGATAAAGGGCAAGGTGAGGTCAGGGGCCGAGCACGGGGCCTCGATCAGTGCACGTTTGAGGGTGTTGAACGCCTCCTCACACTCCACTGTCCAAGTGAAAGCCTTGTCCTTCGGCAGCAGGCGGTTCAGTGGAGCAGCAACGCTTGAGAAGCCCCGTACAAACCTCCTGTAGTACGAGGCCAGGCCCAGGAAGCTCTTCAGCTGACGCTGGTCGGTGGGGTGGGCCAGTCTCGGACAGCCCCTACCTTGTCCTCCATGGTGCTGATCCCCTCCTTCCCCACTCGGTGGCCCAAGAAGGACACCTCTCTCCTCATGAAGTGGCACTTCTCGGGTGGAGCTTCAGACCTGCGGCAGCCACCCTCTCCAGCACACGCCGTAGCGCCCCCAGGGCTGACTGGAAGGAGCTGCCATGGGCCAGGATGTCATCGAGGTATACCAGACACTGCTGTCGGGGGATGCCATCCAGCACCCTGTCCATCAAACGCTCAAAAGTAGCTGGAGCGTTGCACAGGCCAAAGCACAGGACCTTGAACTGCCAGTGTCCTCTGTTAGTGGAGAACGCAGTTTTGGCTCTGGCCTCTGGGGAGAGGGGCACCTGCCAGTAGCCGCTGCGGAGGTCTAGTGAGGAGAACCAGGAGGACCCCCTAACCAGGTCCAGCGACTCATCGATACGTGGTATGGGGTATGAGTCCTTCCTGGTTACCTCATTCAGCCGCCTGTAGTCCGCACAGAACCTCAGCTTGCCCCCCTTCTTCGGAACCATGACGACTGGCGCCGCCCAGGGGCTGTCTGAGGGCTCAATGAAGTCTGCCCGCTGCATCTCCAACACAGCCTTGTCTGCCGCCTCCTGGCGTGCCAGCGGGATACGGCGGGGACGCATCTTGATGGGTCGAGCATCACCTGTGTCGATCTCATGCTGCACCAGATGGGTCTGACCCACCTCTTCCTCACTCAACGCAAAGCTGTCTCTGAATTCAAACAGCAACTGCCACAACCGTTCCTGCTGCTCGGGGTCAAGACCAACACAGTTCCTCCCCATATCTCCTCACTGCAGACAGTGTCCTCTCCTCTCCCATCTGGGGTAGCTGGGCTGGGGGTGCGGCCCGGGCTCACAGAGGGCTGTGTCATGGAGGTAGCTGGGGGAATGTAACACACCGCCGTAGGTGACAGGGGGACTGGGGAAAAGTCACACACAGCTGTGGGGGGGGGCGCAGCCATGAGTCTCTGCTGCTTTAACTGTTGGAGTAAAGGGTTTGTTGGGTTGAGTGAATGTGACATTAGGGGGGGCCATGGTGACTTCCGTCCCTCCCTGGAAGCTCAGTGTGCCCCTATTTAGGTCTAACTGGCAGCCTGTGCTCCTAAGAAAGTCCAACCCCAGGATACAAGGGTCCTGCACAGCCGCCACCCACACAGGATGACGCACAGTCCTGCCCCCTACTGTCAGAGTCATTATTCCCTTCCCTTTCATGGGTGCCAGCTCACCTGTGACTGTGCGGAGCTGCACAGTTGTAGGCTCACACTGAGTCCAACCTGGCACAATATCTGGCCTCACCAGGGTTACTGTGGACCCAGTGTCCACCAGGGCGGAGCAGGGCACCCCCTCCACAGTGACAGGGACATGACAAAAGTCCCCAACACAGGTCCGGCCCACCACAACAACAGGCGCCATCCGCTTGCCCTCGTCTGCTTCTGGGGGAAGTGGAGCCTTGCTTCCCCGTCTGTGCCGGTGGGCTCCTCCTGAAGATGATGGTGGTTGGGATAGAAAGCCAGGGGTCCGCACTACCCGGTCTATGCGGACCCCGAGCCGTTTCCCTGAGCTCTGGGGGACATGGGGCAATCTCGGCGCAGATGGCCTGGCTGGCCACAACCCCAGCAGACCCTGGGACCAGGGCTTGTGTTTCGTGCCGCCTGTAGCGACACAGCCCGAATGAGTTCTGTCATTTCGGCCACCCAAGCAGGCTTTTCCGGCTCCGGGCTGCTCTGCCCCCAGCTCGCACAGAGGGTGTGTCTCCCTGCACCCCCACCAAAGCCCCAGCTGAAGCCCCAGCCCACACCAGCTCCCTCTCCAAAGCCATCTCCAAGGCTGTCTGCAATGACTCCGGATGAGCCAGCTGGGTCTGTATGCGCAGCTCCGTAGGGGAGAGCGCCTGTATGAACTGGTCCCGTGCTAGCTCGCTCTGCACGGAGGGGGCATGTGAGCATATGCCCGCCGAGAGAGGCTCTCAATGTCATTAGCTAGCACCCGTAGAGGCTCTCCAGGCTGCCTGCGTCTATTCCTCAGTTCGGAGCGCAGTAGCCCGGGCTGTACACACTGTCCATAGCGCCTCCTCATTGCTCCCACTAGAGCACCATAATCATGCCTGTCCTCGGGGCTAATCAATATCAAACAGGCCAGAGCTTCATCCGTGAGGCATAAAGCCAACTGCAGTGCCCTTTCTTCATCCGACCACCCCCTAAAATGAGCTAACAGTTCAAACTGAGCATGAAAAGCTTCCCAATCCGCCTTACCGGAATACTTCGGGGTCTTAACAGATACGGACGCAGCCGGGAACTGGGCGCCGCCATGTTTGTTTACATCCTGAGCCCCAGATTCCTCGTCACACCGCGTCGACGTCGCCACTTCGGTCCGCCCACCAGAATCCGCGCGAAATACACTCGACGAAGCACTCATGCCCGCTTCAGCCGCCATCACTCTAACGTCCTCCCTCAAGCGGCCTCTGCGCTCCGACGCCCTGGCGATCTCCTCAGACAGAACCCCCGACGTCCATTCACACGCACCTCCTTGGCCATAATCGTCCCCTACCTCCACCTTCACTTTAGGATTCCCTCTAAGCATTTTCAATCCCCGTTCTCACCTACGGTAGCTAGCCACATAAGTCAGCTAGCTAGCTGGCTAACTTGTATCAACGTTTTTACTTCTGACACCAATGTAATGACCTGACTAGATCATAAATGAACAATTGTCCAGACAGAGGCTTGAGTTTGCGAATTGACGGTTTATTGAACCAACTTTACACAGGCTACTGTTTGGGCCGTAGCACACGCCAAATAGATGACAGATAACCCATAAGCCAATCGTGACCTTCTCTTGTGAAGCCCAGACGTAAGAGAGAGAACAAAGGCTGAACCTGGTCTTAACTTCCAATGCCCAACCCCCCTCCACGCCACTCCGCCAACCACCAGGATGCCCGGCGTCAGAACATTCTAGGCATTCCCGTGATTGGCAGATAGCAGGTTGATTGACATGTCGGACCCCGCGAACACCGGGTACTGGTCAGTACAACACAACCACCTCCTAGCCTAGCACATAACACACAGCTGTCTGTGCGGGTCGCTACAATATATACGTTTTATTTGATTTGATTTGATTAATTCCTGTCTTACTTTGGGGTGATTTGTGTGTATCGTTTTGTACTGCAAGGTTTTACTGTATGGAAGGAACATGCACTGTTGGCGCTAAGAACATAAGCGCGATAACAACTGCAAAATACGTGTACGCGGTTCGCGACCAAAATGTTCTCGTCGGATTTGTTTGTCTCCAAATAGTTCACTCTGCCACTTCTCGCGATGTTAGAGAGAGGACGTGCTTCCGGGTGAGGCACACAGATCACCTCGTGGAACACATTCCGGTTGGAACTGCGACTAGCGAAGGCTTTCTAGGAGATAAGTTTGTTTCGGGCTTAAACTTGGTGAAAAAGCGTCAGAGATGCTTGTTTTATTTGAAACCGCTGCTGGTTATGCAATATTTAAAGTGAGTATTTAGCTAAAGTTATATTCTAAATTCTAATAATTTTAGATGGGTGCATGACAATTTTCAATCATTGAACCGGGTTCGCGGTGTAGCTAGCTAAATACGTTGTTTTCCTGGAGTAGCTAGATATTGTATTAAAATACAAAGTATTTCAATGTCAAGACCATAGTACACATGGCTTCTCTATTTAGGTCGTCGTGGTAGTTCTCGCATGCAAACCTTTACCGCAACGAGGCTTTCTCATTCAACACGCTGCAGTTAAGCAACCACGTTGCATGTGGCAAGTTACCTAGATCTGCTGGATATACAGATACTTTGCTGCCTTGGACTTGGCTTGAGTAATTATGCAACTATTTGAACCCGTTCTATTTTCGAAGTTAAATAATTTATTTGTTGCCAATGTTTACCCAACATTTCAAATAGGCTTCTCTTCCAAGTTAGCATAACTGGTGCGTGGTACTTTGGAGGGACCGCGTGCTGGCTTTCTTGTCACACATTACTGACGGGTTTTAATGACAACACATGTAAACCGAGTTGAGTTAATGCAATTAATGTATGGTATGCCCGTGTACTTGATAGAACTTTAAACCTTTTTTTGTTTCAGGTCCTCGATGAGTCAAAGCTCCAAGAGGTGGACAGTTTATGGAAGGAGTTCGAGACTCCGGAGAAGGCCAACAAAGTGTGAGTTATGGCCCCATGTCTGGAGAGAGGAGTGTTTAGATTCGAGGGGAATACGTTGTCAATGAACAGTAGTCTTACACATTATCAGCATTTTGTCACCAAAAGCACTCACAAACTTCTACAGATGCACAATCGAGAGCATCCTGGCGGGCTGTATCACCGCCTGGTACGGCAACTGCTCCGCCCTCAACCGTAAGGCTCTCCAGAGGGTAGTGAGGTCTGCACAACGCATCACCGGGGGCAAACTACCTGCCCTCCAGGACACCTACACCACCCGATGTTACAGGAAGGCCATAAAGATCATCAAGGACATCAACCACCCGAACCACTGCCTGTTCACCCCGCTATCATCCAGAAGGCGAGGTCAGTACAGGTGCATCAAAGCTGGGACCGAGAGACTGAAAAACAGCTTCTATCTCAAGGCCATCAGACTGTTAAACAGCAATCACTAACATTGAGTGGCTGCTGCCAACACACTGTCATTGACACTGACCCAACTCCAGCCACTTTAATAATGGGAATTGATGGGAAATGATGTAAATATATCACTAGCCACTTTAAACAATGCTACCTTATATAATGTTACTTACCCTACATTATTCATCTCATATGCATATGTATATACTGTACTCTAGATCATCGACTGCATTCTTATGTCACTAGCCACTTTAACTATGCCACTTTGTTTACTTTGTCTACATACTCATCTCATATGTATATACTGTACTCGATACCATCTACTGTATGCTGCTCTGTACCATCACTCATTCATATATCCTTATGTACATATTCCTTATCCCCTTACACTGTGTATAAGACAGTAGTTTTGGAATTGTTAGTTAAATTACTTGTTGGTTATCACTGCATTGTCGGAACTAGAAGCACAAGCATTTCGCTACACTCGCATTAACATCTGCTAACCATGTGTATGTGACAAATAAAATTTGATTTGATTTAGGAACATGTTTCTGGAGTTGACAAATAACATGTCGCCACCATTTCTCCTTCCAGAGTGAAGTTGAAGCACTTTGAGAAATTCCAGGACACAACAGAGCAGGTAGACGGAATACTTTCACCTCTCCTGTTGTTGCTCACTATAGTCAAGGCTTCTGCATGCTTCAGCTAGGTGAACCAACAGCGTGTTCGCATACTCCCTTAATTAAAAGACAGTTGCTTGAAAAATGAGAAAAGCGGCAATAGTAGTGTTTGTCCAACTTGAGAAGCCATAGCCAGTATACACTTCCTCAAACTAGTCAGAAATAATTGAAGATGGCTCAAGAAATTGCTTTTTTTTGTTGACAATTTAAAATCTACTGGTGCAGTATTTATGAAGTTTGAAAATGTGCATGGAAAACGAGTCGTTTAAGTTTTTATTGGACCTTTATTTAACCAGGCAAGTCGGTTAAGAACAAATTCTTATTTTCAATGACGGCCTAGGAACAGTGGGTTGTTAAGGGGCAGAACGACAGATTTGTACCTTGTCAGTTCGGGGGTTTGAACTTGCAACCTTCCGGTTACTAGTCCAACGCTCTAACCGCTAGGCTACCCTGCTGCCCCAAACATCCGGGGAAAACACCTGACCGAAGACCAAACAAACACGTTTCTGAAGATATGCACTAACTAACGCCAACTGTTTGGGATGGGAAGCATGCAGAAGCCTTTAGGTGTTCAGCAGTAGTCTATGAATAGATACATATTACTAATGTCCCGTGTCTAAATGTTGGAACTATAACAGTCGTTTGTATATGTAGTGTATGTGGACACCCTGTCAAATTTGTGGATTCGGCTATTTTAGCCACATCCGTTGCTGACAGGTTAATAAAATTGAGCACACAACCATGCAATCTCCATAGACAAACATTTCCGTCAGAGCAGCTCACAGATCACTGCACCTGAACATAGCCCATCTGTAAACAGCCACCTACCTCATCCCCATACTTGCTCCTTTGCACCCCAGTATCTCTAATTGCATATTAATCTAATGCACATCCACCATTCCAGTGTTTAATCTCTATATTGTAATTGCTTTGCCACCATGGCCCATTTATTGCCGGACCTCCCTTATCTTACCTCATTGCACTCACTGTATATAAACTTTTTCAGGTGTGACTAGTATTATGGACTGTAGACAGGTGTGACTAGTATTATGGTCTGTAGACAGGTGTGACTAGTATTATGGTCTGTAGACAGGTGTGACTAGTATTATGGTCTGTAGACAGGTGTGACTAGTATTATGGTCTGTAGACAGGTGTGACTAGTATTATGGTCTGTAGACAGGTGTGACTAGTATTATGGTCTGTAGCAGGTGTGACTAGAATTATGGGCTGTAGCTCAGTAACAGGTGTAACTAGTATTATGGGCTGTAGCTCAGTAGCAGGTGTAACTAGTATTATGGGCTGTAGCAGGTGTAACTAGTATTATGGTCTGTAGACAGGTGTAACTAGTATTATGGTCTGTAGACAGGTGTGACTAGTATTATGGTCTGTAGACAGGTGTGACTAGTATTATGGTCTGTAGACAGGTGTGACTAGTATTATGGTCTGTAGACAGGTGTGACTAGTATTATGGTCTGTAGACAGGTGTGACTAGTATTATGGTCTGTAGCAGGTGTGACTAGAATTATGGTCTGTGGACAGGTGTGACTAGAATTATGGTCTGTAGACAGGTGACTAGTATTATGGTCTGTAGACAGGTGTGACTAGAATGATGGTCTGTAGACAGGTGTGACTAGTATTATGGTCTGTAGACAGGTGTGACTAGTATTATGGTCTGTAGCAGGTGTGACTAGAATTATGGGCTGTAGCTCAGTAACAGGTGTAACTAGTATTATGGTCTGTAGCTCAGTAGCAGGTGTAACTAGTATTATGGGCTGTAGCAGGTGTAACTAGTATTATGGTCTGTAGACAGGTGTAACTAGTATTATGGGCTGTAGCAGGTGTAACTAGTATTATGGGCTGTAGACAGGTGTGACTAGTATTATGGGATGTAGCAGGTGTAACTAGTATTATGGTCTGTAGACAGGTGTGACTAGTATTATGGGCTGTAGCTCAGTAACAGGTGTAACTAGTATTATGGGCTGTAGCTCAGTAACAGGTGTAACTAGTATTATGGGCTGTAGCTCAGTAACAGGTGTAACTAGTATTATGGGCTGTAGCTCAGTAACAGGTGTAACTAGTATTATGGGCTGTAGCTCAGTAACAGGTGTAACTAGTATTATGGGCTGTAGCTCAGTAACAGGTGTAACTAGTATTATGGGCTGTAGCTCAGTAACAGGTGTAACTAGTATTATGGGCTGTAGCTCAGTAACAGGTGTAACTAGTATTATGGGCTGTAGCTCAGTAACCGGTGTAACTAGTATTATGGGCTGTAGCTCAGTAACAGGTGTAACTAGTATTATGGGATGTAGCTCAGTAACAGGTGTAACTAGTATTATGGGCGTTAGCTCAGTAACAGGTGTAACTAGTATTATGGGCGTTAGCTCAGTAACAGGTGTAACTAGTATTATGGCTGTAGCTCAGTAACTAGTATTATGGCTGTAGCTCAGTAACAGGTGTAACTAGTATTATGGCTGTAGCTCAGTAGCAGGTGTGACTAGTATTATGGTCTGTAGACAGGTGTGACTAGTATTATGGTCTGTAGACAGGTGTGACTAGTATTATGGTCTGTAGACAGGTGTGACTAGTATTATGGTCTGTAGACAGGTGTGACTAGTATTATGGTCTGTAGACAGGTGTGACTAGTATTATGGTCTGTAGACAGGTGTGACTAGTATTATGGTCTGTAGACAGGTGTGACTAGTATTATGGTCTGTAGACTAGTGTAACTAGTATTATGGGATGTAGCAGGTGTAACTAGTATTATGGTCTGTAGCAGGTGTAACTAGTATTATGGTCTGTAGACAGGTGTGACTAGTATTATGGTCTAGCTCAGTAGCTGGTGTGACTAGTATTATGGTCTGTAGACAGGTGTAACTAGTATTATGGGATGTAGCAGGTGTAACTAGTATTATGGGCTGTAGCTCGTATAACTAGTATTATGGGCTGTAGCTCAGTAACAGGTGTAACTATTATTATGGGCTGTAGCAGGTGTAACTAGTATTATGGTCTGTAGACAGGTGTGACTAGTATTATGGTCTGTAGACAGGTGTGACTAGTATTATGGTCTGTAGACAGGTGTGACTAGTATTATGGTCTGTAGACAGGTGTGACTAGTATTATGGGCTGTAGACAGGTGTGACTAGTATTATGGGCTGTAGACAGGTGTGACTAGTATTATGGGCTGTAGACAGGTGTAACTAGTATTATGGTCTGTAGACAGGTGTGACTAGTATTATGGTCTGTAGACAGGTGTGACTAGTATTATGGTCTGTAGACAGGTGTGACTAGTATTATGGTCTGTAGACAGGTGTAACTAGTATTATGGGCTGTAGACAGGTGTAACTAGTATTATGGGCTGTAGACAGGTGTAACTAGTATTATGGGCTGTAGACAGGTGTGACTAGTATTATGGGCTGTAGACAGGTGTGACTAGTATTATGGGCTGTAGACTGGTGTGACTAGTATTATGGGCTGTAGACTGGTGTGACTAGTATTATGGTCTGTAGACAGGTGTGACTAGTATTATGGTCTGTAGACTGGTGTGACTAGTATTATGGTCTGTAGACAGGTGTGACTAGTATTATGGTCTGTAGACAGGTGTGACTAGTATTATGGTCTGTAGACAGGTGTGACTAGTATTATGGTCTGTAGACAGGTGTGACTAGTATTATGGGCTGTAGCAGGTGTGTCTAGTATTATGGGCTGTAGCAGGTGTGACTAGTATTATGGGCTGTAGGTCAGTAACAGGTGTAACTAGTATTATGGGCTGTAGACAGGTGTAACTAGTATTATGGTCTGTAGACAGGTGTAACTAGTATTATGGGCTGTAGACAGGTGTAACTAGTATTATGGGCTGTAGACAGGTGTAACTAGTATTATGGGCTGTAGACAGGTGTGACTAGTATTATGGGCTGTAGACAGGTATGACTAGTATTATGGTCTGTAGACATGTGTGACTAGTATTATGGTCTGTAGACAGGTGTGACTAGTATTATGGTCTGTAGACAGGTGTGACTAGTATTATGGGCTGTAGCTCAGTAGCAGGTGTGACTAGTATTATGGGCTGTAGACAGGTGTGACTAGTATTATGGGCTGTAGCAGGTGTAACTAGTATTATGGGATGTAACAGGTGTAACTAGTATTATGGGCTGTAGCTCAGTAACATGTGTAACTAGTATTATGGGCTGTAGCTCAGTAACAGGTGTAACTAGTATTATGGGCTGTAGCTCAGTAGCAGGTGTGACTAGTATTATGGGCTGTAGACAGGTGTGACTAGTATTATGGGCTGTAGCAGGTGTAACTAGTATTATGGGATGTAACAGGTGTAACTAGTATTATGGGCTGTAGCTCAGTAACATGTGTAACTAGTATTATGGGCTGTAGCTCAGTAACAGGTGTAACTAGTATTATGGTCTGTAGCTCAGTAACAGGTGTGACTAGTATTATGGTCTGTAGACAGGTGTAACTAGTATTATGGGATGTAACAGGTGTAACTAGTATTATGGGCTGTAGCTCAGTAACAGGTGTAACTAGTATTATGGGATGTAACAGGTGTAACTAGTATTATGGGCTGTAGCTCAGTAACAGGTGTAACTAGTATTATGGGATGTAACAGGTGTAACTAGTATTATGGGCTGTAGCTCAGTAACAGGTGTAACTAGTATTATGGGCTGTATCAGGAGTAACTAGTATTATGGTCTGTAGCAGGTGTAACTAGTATTATGGGCTGTAGCTCAGTAACAGGTGTAACTAGTATTATGGGATGTAGCTCAGTAACAGGTGTAACTAGTATTATGGGCTGTAGCTCAGTAACAGGTGTAACTAGTATTATGGGATGTAACAGGTGTAACTAGTATTATGGGCTGTAGCTCAGTAACATGTGTAACTAGTATTATGGGCTGTAGCTCAGTAACAGGTGTAACTAGTATTATGGGCTGTAGCTCAGTAACAGGTGTAACTAGTATTATGGGCTGTAGCTCAGTAACAGGTGTAACTAGTATTATGGGCTGTAGCTCAGTAACAGGTGTGACTAGTATTATGGTCTGTAGACAGGTGTGTCTAGTATTATGGTCTGTAGACGGGTGTGTCTAGTATTATGGTCTGTAGACGGGTGTGTCTAGTATTATGGTCTGTAGACGGGTGTGTCTAGTATTATGGTCTGTAGACGGGTGTGTCTAGTATTATGGTCTGTAGACGGGTGTGTCTAGTATTATGGTCTGTAGACGGGTGTGACTAGTATTATGGTCTGTAGACGGGTGTGTCTAGTATTATGGGCTGTAGCAGGTGTGTCTAGTATTATGGGCTGTAGCAGGTGTGACTAGTATTATGGGCTGTAGCTCAGTAACAGGTGTAACTAGTATTATGGGCTGTAGACAGATGTAACTAGTATTATGGGATGTAACAGGTGTAACTAGTATTATGGGCTGTAGCTCAGTAACAGGTGTAACTAGTATTATGGGATGTAACAGGTGTAACTAGTATTATGGGCTGTAGCTCAGTAACAGGTGTAACTAGTATTATGGGCTGTAACAGGTGTAACTAGTATTATGGGCTGTAGCTCAGTAACAGGTGTAACTAGTATTATGGGATGTAGCTCAGTAACAGGTGTAACTAGTATTATGGGCTGTAGCTCAGTAACAGGTGTAACTAGTATTATGGGATGTAACAGGTGTAACTAGTATTATGGGCTGTAGCTCAGTAACAGGTGTAACTAGTATTATGGGCTGTATCAGGAGTAACTAGTATTATGGTCTGTAGCAGGTGTAACTAGTATTATGGGCTGTAGCTCAGTAACAGGTGTAACTAGTATTATGGGATGTAGCTCAGTAACAGGTGTAACTAGTATTATGGGCTGTAGCTCAGTAACAGGTGTAACTAGTATTATGGGATGTAACAGGTGTAACTAGTATTATGGGCTGTAGCTCAGTAACATGTGTAACTAGTATTATGGGCTGTAGCTCAGTAACAGGTGTGACTAGTATTATGGTCTGTAGACAGGTGTGTCTAGTATTATGGTCTGTAGACGGGTGTGTCTAGTATTATGGTCTGTAGACGGGTGTGTCTAGTATTATGGTCTGTAGACGGGTGTGTCTAGTATTATGGTCTGTAGACGGGTGTGTCTAGTATTATGGTCTGTAGACGGGTGTGTCTAGTATTATGGGCTGTAGCTCAGTAACAGGTGTAACTAGTATTATGGGATGTAGACAGGTGTAACTAGTATTATGGGCTGTAGACAGGTGTAACTAGTATTATGGGATGTAACAGGTGTAACTAGTATTATGGGCTGTAGCTCAGTAACAGGTGTAACTAGTATTATGGGATGTAAACAGGTGTAACTAGTATTATGGGCTGTAGCTCAGTAACAGGTGTAACTAGTATTATGGGATGTAACAGGTGTAACTAGTATTATGGGCTGTAACAGGTGTAACTAGTATTATGGGCTGTAGCTCAGTAACAGGTGTAACTAGTATTATGGGCTGTAGCTCAGTAACAGGTGTAACTAGTATTATGGGCTGTAGCTCAGTAACAGGTGTAACTAGTATTATGGGCTGTATCAGGTGTAACTAGTATTATGGTCTGTAGCAGGTGTAACTAGTATTATGGGCTGTAGCTCAGTAACAGGTGTAACTAGTATTATGGGATGTAGCTCAGTAACAGGTGTAACTAGTATTATGGGCTGTAGCTCAGTAACAGGTGTAACTAGTATTATGGGATGTAACAGGTGTAACTAGTATTATGGGATGTAACAGGTGTAACTAGTATTATGGGATGTAACAGGTGTAACTAGTATTATGGGCTGTAGACAGGTGTAACTAGTATTATGGGATGTAACAGGTGTAACTAGTATTATGGGCTGTAGCTCAGTAACAGGTGTAACTAGTATTATGGGATGTAACAGGTGTAACTAGTATTATGGGCTGTAGCTCAGTAACAGGTGTAACTAGTATTATGGGCTGTAGCTCAGTAACAGGTGTAACTAGTATTATGGGCTGTAGCTCAGTAACAGGTGTAACTAGTATTATGGGCTGTAACAGGTGTAACTAGTATTATGGGATGTAGCTCAGTAACAGGTGTAACTAGTATTATGGGCTGTAGCTCAGTAACAGGTGTAACTAGTATTATGGGCTGTATCAGGTGTAACTAGTATTATGGTCTGTAGCAGGTGTAACTAGTATTATGGGCTGTAGCTCAGTAACAGGGGTAACTAGTATTATGGTCTGTAGCTCAGTAACAGGGGTAACTAGTATTATGGTCTGTAGCTCAGTAACAGGTGTAACTAGTGTTTTGATCTGTGCAGCTCTGCTGGATGACCTGGACAAGGAGCTCAACAACTACATCATGCGCTGTAGGGAGTGGTACGGCTGGCACTTCCCTGAGGTGGGGAAGATCATCACTGACAACCTGGCCTACTGCAAGAGTGTCCGGAAGATAGGCGCTCGTACCAACGTGGCAACCACCGACCTGTCTGAGCATCTCCCCGAGGAGGTGGAGGCAGAGGTCAAACTGGCTGCAGAGATCTCCATGGGAACGGAGGTGTCAGAGGAGGACATCGGCAACATCATGCACCTGTGTGACCAGGTGATAGAGATTACAGAGTACCGCACCCAACTGTACGACTATCTGAAGAACAGGATGATGGCTATCGCTCCCAACCTGACTGTCATGGTGGGCGAACTGGTAGGGGCACAGCTCATCTCACACGCTGGTGAGTCATGATCTAACGGCCAATCACACAGCAGGAATCATTCACAACACAAAACAAGCAGTGATTAATATGACTATATGTCACAATCCTGAAACCTGATGCTTTTCAGTCACTACCTCATCTGAGCTTGAATTAAAACCTTTTACCTGGACACCTGTAGTAGGCAGCTGGAAACGCCCAAACTGCTCCTACATGCTCTGGTTCTCTCTGACAGGGTCCCTGTTGAACCTGGCCAAGCACCCGGCCTCCACAGTCCAGATCCTGGGAGCAGAGAAGGCCCTGTTCAGAGCCCTGAAGACGCGCAGAGACACGCCCAAATATGGTCTCATCTACCACGCCTCTCTGGTGGGACAGACCTCGGCCAAGAACAAGGGCAAGGTGAGGCTTTTGTTCCAGCCATCACTAGAAGTAGAACGTCTCTCCACACTACAGTACTGTTGTCGTGTTCCAGGTGTGATCTAATCAGAATGTCTCTCCACACTACAGTACTGTTGTCGTGTTCCAGGTGTGATCTAGTTCTAATCAGAATGTCTCTCCACAGTACTGTTGTCATGTTCCAGGTGTGATCTAATCAGAATGTCTCTCCACACTACAGTACTGTTGTCGTGTTCCAGGTGTGATCTAGTTCTAATCAGAATGTCTCTCCACACTACAGTACTGTTGTCGTGTTCCAGGTGTGATCTAGTTCTAATCAGAATGTCTCTCCACACTACAGTACTGTTGTCATGTTCCAGGTGTGATCTAGTTCTAATCAGAATGTCTCTCCACACTACAGTACTGTTGTCATGTTCCAGGTGTGATCTAGTTCTAATCAGAATGTCTCTCCACACTACAGTACTGTTGTCGTGTTCCAGGTGTGATCTAATCAGAATGTCTCTCCACACTACAGTACTGTTGTCATGTTCCAGGTGTGATCTAATCAGAATGTCTCTCCACACTACAGTACTGTTGTCGTGTTCCAGGTGTGATCTAGTTCTAATCAGAATGTCTCTCCACACTACAGTACTGCTGTCATGTTCTAGTCAAGCTTCTTTCTCTCCTCTCAGATCTCCAGGATGCTGGCAGCCAAAGCATCTCTGGCGATCCGCTACGATACCCTGGGAGAGGACACAAACGCTGAGATGGGAGTTGAGAACCGTGCCAAGCTGGAGGCCAGACTACGCCACCTAGAGGAGAAGGGAGTAAGTAGCTCTCTCTCTGCCCCTTACTGCTAGAGGCCCAAAACAACCAGCCCACATGAGATGCCAATCAGTGATGATGACTAATGTCAACAGTCCTGAAACTACCTGATGCTTTTCAGTCACTACCTCATCTGAGCATTAATAACCTCACAGGTGTACGTTGGACGCTAGCGTCCCACCTGGCCAACATCCAGGGAAATTGCAGAGCGCCAAATTCAAAAACAGAAATACTCATTATTTTAAAAATCTGAAAACATACAAGTGTTATACATAGTTTTTTAAATATGAACTTCTTGTGAATCCAACCATTGTGTCAGATTTCAAAAAGTCTTTACGGCGAAAGCATACCAATGTGATTATTTGAGAACATCGCCCAGCAGACAAATCATTACAAAACAGTAACCAGCTAAGCAGAGTTACACAAGTCAGAAATAGAGAGAAAATGAATCCCTGACCTTTGATCTTCATATGGTTTCACTAAGATTAAAACAGTAACCAGCTAAGCAGAGTTACACAAGTCAGAAATAGAGAGAAAATGAATCCCTGACCTTTGATCTTCATATGGTTTCACTAAGATTAAAACAGTAACCAGCTAAGCAGAGTTACACAAGTCAGAAATAGAGAGAAAATGAATCCCTGACCTTTGATCTTCATATGGTTTCACTAAGATTAAAACAGTAACCAGCTAAGCAGAGTTACACAAGTCAGAAATAGAGAGAAAATGAATCCCTTTGATCTTCATATGGTTTCACTAAGATTAAAACAGTAACCAGCCAAGCAGAGTTACACAAGTCAGAAATAGAGAGAAAATGAATCCCTTTGATCTTCATATGGTTTCACTAAGATTAAAACAGTAACCAGCCAAGCAGAGTTACACAAGTCAGAAATAGAGAGAAAATGAATCCCTGACCTTTGATCTTCATATGGTTTCACTAAGACTTTCATTTATTCAATAAATATTCCTTTTGTTCGATAGTCTCTCTATCCAAAAACCTCCGTTTTGTTTTCTTCAGTAATCCACGGCTCAAACAGTTACAACAGGCAGACAAAATATCCTAATTGTATCCGTCAAGTTCATAGAAACATGTCAAACAATGTTTTATATTCAATCCTCAGGTTGTTTTTAGCCTAAATAATTGATAATATTTAAACCGGACAATAACGTTGTCAATATAAAAGGTAAACAAGAAAGGCACGCTCTCGGGATTGAGCATGAAAAAGCTCTGACACTGTAGGGTCCAGTCATTCAGACTGCTCTTACTCCCGCATTTTTCAGAATAACAAACCTGAAACCATTTCTGAATACTGCTGACATCTCGTGGAAGGCATAGGAACTGCATAGCAACAGTCATAAGTCAACGGATACTGTAATGGCATTGTATAGAGAACTAGAACAAACAAACAAAAATCTACTTCCTGGGTGGATTTTTCTCAGGTTTTCACCTGCCAAATCCGTTCTGCTATACTCAGACATTATTTGAACCACTTTGGAAACTTTTGAAGGTTTTCTATCCAAATCTATGCATATCCTAGCTTCTGGGACTGAGTAGCAGGCAGTTTAGTTTGGGCACGCTTTTCATCCTAAATTCCTGAATGTTGCCCCCTACCCTTGTCAAGTTAAACAGTGATATCCTGCTAGTCACCTACTCTGCTAGTCCCCTACTCATCTCCTACTCTGCTAGCCCCCTACTCATCTCCTACTCTACCGGTCCCCTAATATTGTGCTGACCCTGGTTTATCCCTTCAGATCAGAAGAATCAGTGGAACAGGCAAAGCCATGGCGAAGTCTGACAAATACCAACACAAGAGGTGAGTTAACCCTGGAGACTACTGTATTGGGTAACTAAACTAACCTTCTGTCGCGTCTCTCTGGTAACTAACCTTCTGTCGCGTCTCTCTGGTAACTGACCTTCTGTCGCGTCTCTCTAGTAACTAACCTTCTGTCGCTTCTCTCTGGTAACTAACCTTCTGTCGTCTCTCTGGTAACTGACCTTCTGTCGCGTCTCTCTGGTAACTAACCTTCTGTCGCGTCTCTCTGGTAACTGACCTTCTGTCGCGTTTCTCTGGTAACTGACCTTCTGTCGCGTCTCTCTGGTAACTGACCTTCTGTCGCGTCTCTCTGGTAACTGACCTTCTGTCGCGTCTCTCTGGTAACTGACCTTCTGTCGCGTCTCTCTGGTAACTGACCTTCTGTCGCGTCTCTCTGGTAACTGACCTTCTGTCGCGTCTCTCTGGTAACTGACCTTCTGTCGCGTCTCTCTGGTAACTGACCTGTCGCGTCTCTCTGGTAACTGACCTTCTGTCGCGTCTCTCTGGTAACGTCACCGGCTGTCCCCAACAACAAGTCTTGGTTGTGTCTTTGGCATAATTAAAACTGATGACTTATTTATCAAATAACTCTCTAATTATTATTACGTGATTAAACTGATTAATCATGTAACTGTAATTAACTAGGAAGTCGGGGCACCAAGTAAAATATTCAGATTACAACGTTATAATTTTCCTAATATAACTTTCAGAAATATAATATCTGATCACATAGTCTTCTGATTAATTCATTATTTACCTCACATTAGTCTCATTCCAAACGTCGTAAATTGTTGGTTATCTGCACGAACAAAGTCTTCACTGAATCATCCATACATCAATTGTCTTAAAATAATTGATTTACTAAGTAATTCACAGAAATGCGTCACACATACAAAATAGATATATTTCCAAAGAAATTATATGGGGTATGTGCCATGGTTTGATCAATTTGATTTCCATTGATAATTTGTGTGATTTGTCAGCACATTCAACTATGTAAAGAAAAAAGTATTTAATAAGAATATTTCATTCATTCAGATCTAGGATGTGTTATTTTAGTGTTCCCTTTATATTTTTGAGCAGTATATTTCAAAGAAAGGATGATGTGCCCTAATAGCGGCTTGTTAGACAGTGATAATTATAACAATTGAAATGCCAATCCTTCACATATGAAAGCTCATTCGGGAATTATTGCAATCAATATATATATTTACGCTCAGTGTGTCGTCGGTATCTCTGTTGAAACGCTTGTCTGTTGGAGAGTTTGTCCGCTCTCTCTCTGTCGTGGTTAGAATGGCTGGTTCAGTGACATTACTTCATGTCGTTATAGGATAGAGAGTTTGTCCGCTCTCTCTCTGTCGTGGTTAGAATGGCGGTATCGATAGTCTTAAGAGTTTAACCACGTGGTATGGTTAAAAGATTCAGCCATCTACTCAAACCTTAGGTTTATGGTCTCTACTCAAACCTTAGGTTTAACTCTACTCAAACCTTAGGTTTATGGTCTCTACTCAAACCTTAGGTTTATGGTCTCTACTCAAACCTGGGCCCTCTTGTGGTAAGCTGGTCTGCAACCTTAAGCCATCTTGTAATTGGGGTGAGCTGGTCTGGTGATAGAAAACCCGGGTTTTATTCGGAAGAGCAGAAAAGGGCCTGTCCCAGGCCCAGACCATAACTGGGCTCAGGGGGCGGTCCTCTGATTTAGTTAAACTCCTACTTGGTCTGGGGGGGGGTCCTATGCAACCTGGTCTGGGGGTCCCTAGCCATCTGGGGGGCCCTGCTAATTGGTCTGGGGGGGGCCCTAGCTGCAACTTGGTCTGGGGGGCCCTATGCTCGATGCTCGCAACTTGGTCTGGGGGGGGCTATGCTCGCAACTTGGTCTGGGGGGGGAGGCCCTATGCTCTCAACTTGGTCTGGGGGAGGCCCTATGCTTTCAACTTGGTCTGGGGGAGGCCCTATGCTCTCAACTTGGTCTGGGGGAGGCCCTATGCCCAACTTGGTCTGGGGGAGGCCCTATGCTCACAACTTGGTCTGGGGGTCCTATGCTCGCAACTTGGTCTGGGGGGGGTCCTATGGGGTCTGGGGGGGGGGGCCTATTTAGCTCCTACTTGGTCTGGGGGAGGGGCCCTATGCTCGCAACTTGGTCTGGGGGAGGGGGCCCTATGCTCGCAACTTGGTCTGGGGGGAGGGGGCCCTATGCTCTCAACTTGGTCTGGGGGGCCCTATGCTCTCAACTTGGTCTGGGGGGGGGGGGCCCTATGCTCTCAACTTGGTCTGGGGGGGGGGCCCTATGCTCTCAACTTGGTCTGGGGGAGGGGGCCCTATGCTCTCAACTTGGTCTGGGGGGGGCCTATGCTCTCAACTTGGTCTGGGGGCCTAGGGGGCCTTGGTCTGGGGGCTATGCTCAACTTGGTCTGGGGGAGGGGGCCCTATGCTCGCAACTTGGTCTGGGGGGGGGCCCTATGCTCGCAACTTGGTCTGGGGGGAGGGGGCCCTATGCTCGCAACTTGGTCTGGGGGAGGGGGCCCTATGCTCATAACTTGGTCTGGGGGCCCTATGCAACTTGGTCTGGGGGAGGCCCTATGCTCGCAACTTGGTCTGGGGGGCTATGCTCGCAACTTGGTCTGGGGGGGCCTATGCTCTCAACTTGGTCTGGGGGAGGCCCTATGCTCTCAACTTGGTCTGTGGGGGAGGCCCTATGCTCGCAACTTGGTCTGGGGGCCCTATGCTCACAACTTGGTCTGGGGAGGAGGCCCTATGTATCAACTTGGTCTGGGGGGGCCTATGCTCGCAACTTGGTCTGGGGGGGCCCTATGCTAGCAACTTGGTCTGGGGGGCCCTATGCTAGCAACTTGGTCTGGGGGGAGGCCCTATGCTCGCAACTTGGTCTGGGGGCCCTATGCTCGCAACTTGGTCTGGGGGTGGGCTTGCTTGAAATATTTTAAAATATTCTGTGCCCTGTTTCCCCCGCCAGTGAGCTTCAGGACAGACAGCTGTAGGCTATTTGATCAAGAGATAGGAAGTAATCAGGTAGCCTTATTTTATGACGTTTCCATTGGATCCGAGCAGGACATGAGTGGTCAAAAAGGAGAGAGCTGGGAATATTTTTTCAAATACATTGAGGAACTTTGTAATTCTCAATGGATGGTAAAACGGTATGTTTGCTTGCTGTTTTGAGGTGACAAAGCATTACTTTGAGAAGCTCCACAGGTCATTAGTAGTGGTGCGTTAAGCCCATCAGAAATACTATCAGATGGGCACATTTGTAAGCCTACATTGGCGCGCAGGCTAGGCAGCATATAGGTCTACTGCTATGCGTTCGCGTTCTTACTCAACATTGACAGGAGCGCTGCCAAACAGAATAAGGACTAAATTAACTGGTAAATGAAATGCTAGAAACACAGTTTCTCTCACAAGTGTAGCATAGGTTGTGTGCACTGCAAACAATGTGTCCACTCCAACAATGAGAATGCTGAAAGACTGATATATTGAATGCGTTAACTGAAATGACCATAACCAAACAAGCATTGTAGATTGTAAATGATAGGAATGAAGGGTAAATGTAGTACTGGTGATATATGTAATGGGGAATTGATATACACTAACAATCAAACGCAAACATTTCACTGAGATGGTTGTGAATCAGAAAGGTGTCTCGTGTGCCATAAATTGACTTGCTACTGCTGGACTAAAACCTCTTGGTCGACCAACAGCCTTTAACCTCTTGCTTCTACCTGAGACGCTTGCGTCCCAACTAGAGCTCTGGAAATGCAAATGCGCTACGCTAAATGCTAATAGTATTAGTTAAAACTCAAACGTTCATTAAAATACACATGCAGGGTATCGAATTAAAGCTACACTCGTTGTGAATCCAGGCAACAAGTCAGATTTTTAAAATGCTTTTCGGCGAAAGCATGAGAAGCTATTATCTGATAGCATGCACCAATACACTACAACACAAAAGCCACGCAGGGGACGTAAACAAAATCATTAGCATTTCGGCGTTACACAAACCGCACAATAAAATAGAAAACAGTCATTACCTTTCACCATCTTCTTTGTTGGCACTCCTAGATGTCCCATAAACACTATTGGGTCTTTATTTCGATTAAATCGGTCCATATAAAGCCAAGATATCGTTATATGTAGACTGTGTGATAAACGAAAAAAACAGCGTTTTCAAAACGTAACGTCATTTTTAAAATTCAAAAGTCGACGATAAACTTTCACAAAACACTTCGAAATACGTTTGTAATGCAACTTTAGGTATTAGTAAACGTTAATAAGCGATAAAATTCATCAGGAGGCGATGTAAAGATTATTAGCTTGTGTTTGACCAAGAAAAAACTCGAAGGGAAATGACAAGACTCTGTGCCACCGTTTGGAACCAAGAATCAAAGTACAATTCAACCTCAGTCAATTAATTGTGGTTCACTTTATCAATGGGTTCAAGTAGCGCATGGATATATTTTCCCATTTTCAGTGATCAGTTTTTCCTGTGCTTTTCGATGTAAATACCGTTCTGGTAAAGCCACAGCAGTGATTTAACCAGTTTTATAAACGTCTGAGTGTTTTCTATCCACACAGACTAAGCAAATGCATATACTATATTCCTGGCATGAGTAGCAGGGCGCTGAAATGTTGCGCGATTTTTAACAGAATGTTCAAAAAAGTAGAGGGTAGAAGGAAGAGGTTAAACCAATCAATCGACCGTTGGCTAATTACCAACTGTGCTGTTAACTAACGTTCTGTCATGTCTCCGTAGTGACGTGAAGGTGTACGACCCCTCCGGAGACTCCACCCTCCCCTCTGTTTCCAAGAAGAGGAAGTTTGAGGAGGTGGAGGAGGAAGAGGTGGCCACACCGGTGACAGTCAAACCCAAGAAACCCAAGAAAGAACCTGTGGAAGGTCAGTTGAGTAACTCTTAGCCATAATCCTGTTGTATAACACAACCCATAATACACCATCCATCCTGTTCTATAACACAACCCATAATACACCATCCATCCTGTTATATAACACAACCCATAATACACCATCCATCCTGTTATATAACACAACCCATAATATACCATCCATCCATCCTGTTATATAACACAACCCATAATACACCATCCATCCTGTTATATAATACACCATCCATCCTGTTCTATAATACACCATCCATCCTGTTATATAACACAACCCATAATACACCATCCATCCTGTTCTATAACACAACCCATAATACACCATCCATCCTGTTATATAATACAACCCATAATACACCATCCATCCTGTTCTATAACACAACCCATAATACACCATCCATCCTGTTCTATAATACACCATCCATCCTGTTATATAACACAACCCATAATATACCATCCATCCATCCTGTTATATAACACAACCCATAATACACCATCCATCCTGTTATATAATACACCATCCATCCTGTTCTATAATACACCATCCATCCTGTTATATAACACAACCCATAATACACCATCCATCCTGTTCTATAACACACCATCCATCCTGTTCTATAACACACCATCCATCTCCTGTTCTATAACCCAATCCATATCATGAGGTTCTCAGCCGTCTGTTAAGTGCTGTTGTCTCAAGGTGCTTTCTGTTTTTCATTCAGAACCAGAGGCTTCAACGGCAGCAGAAGAAACTCCCAAGAAGAAGAAAAAGAAGTCTAAGAAAGCCGAGGAGGACGTAAAGGAAGAGGAAGAGGAGGCGACCGTCTCTCCCACAGAGGAAGTACGTAGCTGATGGGGACATGCCTCCAGAATATATAT
Source organism: Oncorhynchus nerka (assembly GCF_034236695.1). NCBI lineage: Eukaryota > Metazoa > Chordata > Actinopteri > Salmoniformes > Salmonidae > Oncorhynchus > Oncorhynchus nerka. The sequence goes on from NC_088397.1 coordinate 102,565,635, forward strand.
ATTCCTGCTCATCTAAGCCGCTCTGCCTGAACGAACATACTAATTTGTTATTTCTTGTGATTTACAGTCGTCAAAGAAGAAGAAAAAGAAGAAAAAGGTCAAGGAGGAAGAGGGAGATTAATCTGGTTGGGGAGAAACTGTATTATATTAGAACTTTTAGTTGTGGTTGTATCTACCAGGGCCAGACTGACTCGTGTATCTGACCGTTTAAAGACTAGAGAACTGGAGACGGAGGTTATTTCAGACCAGCAGCTGATCTGTTATGAGACTTGATGATGTATCTGACCGTTTAAAGACTAGAGAACTGAAGACGGAGGTTATTTCAGACCAGCAGCTGATCTGTTATGAGACTTGATATAAATCCTCCTGTGGATTTGAGTTTAAGATGAACCTTTTACTGTACTGTAACTGTTTACTGTAACCTCTTATTATTACTAATCAACTAAAGACCCAATAGACTGTCTACAATATCAATGTCCATGTTAAAACACTTCCTTCCTCCACTGGTTTAACGATGTGCCTTTTTTTAAAGATGGGTTTTTCTGCTGTCTTTGTCCATAAGTGATTAAATCCATTTTCTCAGTCAGCGGTATTTCCTTTCATTCCAGCTATGGTGGATTCAGACCCCTTGACTTTGTCCACCTTTTGTTACGTTACAGCCTTATTCTAACATGATTCAATAGTTTTTTCCCATCAATTTACACACGATGCCCCCCAAATGACAAAGCTAAACAAGTTTAGAAATGTGTGTACATTTATTCAAAATACAAAACTAACATATCGCATTTAGTCACTTCACCCCTTCCTACATGTGCAAATTACCGCAACTAACCTGTACCCCCCACACTGACTCAATACCTGTACCCTCCACACTGACTCTGTACCGTACCCCTGTATATAGACTCAGTACCTGTACCCCGACACTGACTCAGTACCTACTAACAGGTACCCCTTGTATATAGACTCCACACTGACTCAGTACCGGTACCCCTGTATATAGACTCCACACTGACTCTGTACCGTACCCCTGTATATAGACTCCACACTGACTCTGTACCTGTACCCCTGTATATAGACCCAGTACCTGTACCCCCTGTATATAGACTCAGTACCTGTACCCCCTGTATATAGACTCAGTACCGGTACCCCCTGTATATAGACTCCACACTGACTCAGTACCTGTACCCCTGTATATAGACTCCACACTGACTCAGTACCGTTACCCCCTGTATATAGACTCCACATTGACTCTGTACCGGTACCCCCTGTATATAGCCTCCACACTGACTCTGTACCGGTACCCCTGTATATAGCCTCCACACTGACTCGGTACCCCCTGTATATAGCCTCCACACTGACTCTGTACCGGTACCCCCTGTATATAGCCTCCACTGACTCTGACTCGGTACCCCCTGTATATAGACTCCACACGGACTCTGTACCCCTGTATATAGCCTCCACATTGGACTCTGAACCCCTGTATATAAACTCCACACTCTGAACCCATACTCTGACTCTGAACCCCTGTATATAGACTCCACTGTACGGACTCTGTGCGGACTCTGTACCCCCCCTGTATATAGACTCCACACTGACTCGGTACCGGTACCCCCTGTATATAGCCTCCACACTGACTCTGTACCCCCTGTATATAGCCTCCACACTGACTCGGTACCAGTACCCCCTGTATATAGCCTCCACACTGACTCGGTACCGGTACCCCCTGTATATAGCCTCCACATTGACTCTGTACCGGTACCCCCTGTATATAGACTCCACACTGACTCGGTACCCCCTGTATATAGACTCCACATTGACTCGGTACCGGTACCCCTTGTATATAGACTCCACACTTACTTGGTACCTGTACCCCCTGTATATAGACTCGTTAGTGTTACTTTTATTACATTTTATACTTCAGTTTATTTGGTAAATATTTTATTACCTTCATTGAACTGCACTGTTAAGGGCTTGTCAGTCAGCTTCATTGAACTGCACTGTTAAGGGCTTGTCAGTCAGCATTTCACAGTAAGGTCTACACTGTCGGTTAAGGGCTTGTCAGTCAGCATTTCACAGTAAGGTCTGCACTGTTGGTTAAGGGCTGGTCAGTCAGCATTTCACAATAAGGTCTACACTGTTGGTTAAGGGCTGGTCAGTCAGCATTTCACAGTAAGGTCTACACTGTTGGTTAAGGGCTTGTCAGTCAGCATTTCACAGTAAGGTTTACAGTTGTATTTGGTGCATGTGACAAAGTTTGATAAGTATTCAGACCCTCTACTCAGTACTTTGTTGAAGCACCTTTGGCAGCGATTACAGCCTTGAGTCTTCTTGGGTATGATGCTACAAGCTTGGCTCACCTGTATTTGAGTAGTTTCTGCGTACAGCTTCAAGGCCTCTCCATCCTCCTGCTGGTTCCAGCTCCGTCACAATGCAGTTGGACAGTGAAGATGAAAAGGATTTCCTTGCCAATCTATGATTTATCATATGTACGCAAGGAGTGGACTTCCTGGAGCTGGTGGAGAGACACAGCTGATGGTGGCAGTGTGAGCGAGAACAGTGGCAATATCTGGAGGAAACCATGGAGCAGCTAGCCTGCCAAGCAGCACAACAACCTGGAGAGAGATGCCTAGCACACACATTATCTGAGTTAAGCTGCTTGTTCAATAAGATAGCATATATACCTTGTTAGCTTGTATCTATAATTGTTGATCAGTTAGGTAGCATGTTTACTACCAATACACTGCTTAAAACTATAATTGTTCAGAATGTGTTGGTTTACTACCAATACACTGCTTAAAACTATAATTGTTCAGAATGTGTTGGTTTACTACCAATACACTGCTTAAAACTATAATTGTTCAGAATGTGTTGGTTTACTACCAATACACTGCTTAAAACTATAATTGTTCAGAATGTGTTGGTTTACTACCAATACACTGCTTAAAACTATAATTGTTCAGAATGTGTTGGTTTACTACCAATACACTGCTTAAAACTATAATTGTTCAGAATGTGTTGGTTTACTACCAATACACTGCTTAAAACTATAATTGTTCAGAATGTGTTGGTTTACTACCAATACACTGCTTAAAACTATAATTGTTCAGAATGTGTTGGTTTACTACCAATACACTGCTTAAAACTATAATTGTTCAGAATGTGTTGGTTTACTACCAATACACTGCTTAAAACTATAATTGTTCAGAATGTGTTGGTTTACTACCAATACACTGCTTAAACTATAATTGTTAAGAAAATAAATACAAATTGTTCAATAATGTGTAAATGTATAATAAACACAGAAATCCCAAAACCTAGAAAAAGGAACATAGACAACCCACCCAACTCACGCCCTGACCATACTAAAACAAAGACAACCCACCAACTCACGCCCTGACCATACTAAAACAAAGACAACCCACCCAACTCACGCCTGACCATACTAAAACAAAGACAACCCACCCAACTCACGCCCTGACCATACTAAAACAAAGACAACCCACCCAACTCACGCCTGACCATACTAAAACAAAGACAACCCACCCAACTCACGCCCTGACCATACTAAAACAAAGACAACCCACCCAACTCACGCCCTGACCATACTAAAACAAAGACAACCCCACCCAACTCACGCCTGACCATACTAAACAAAGACAACCCACCCAACTCACGCCCTGACCATACTAAAACAAAGACAACCCCAACTCACGCCCTGACCATACTAAAACAAAGACAACCCCACCCAACTCACGCCCTGACCATACTAAAACAAAGACAACCCACCCAACTCACGCCCTGACCATACTAAAACAAAGACAACCCCACCCAACTCACGCCCTGACCATACTAAACAAAGACAACCCACCCAACTCACGCCCTGACCATACTAAAACAAAGACAACCCACCCAACTCACGCCCTGACCATACTAAAACAAAGACAAAACAAAAGATCTCAGGTCAGAAGGTGACACATGCAGGACAAGCGAACGGGGGAGCACTTTGATGTCTTGTTCGCAAAAGCAGCTGCTATGGCAACAAAGTTGGACCAACAACCTATTCAGATGCCTCACATCCGCAAACTTTCAAAGCGTTACACCGGTCAGGCTGCAGCCCAGTGAATACTCAGCCCACATCCATCCTGATGCCCAGTCTTTGTACAGAGCCCAGTTCTACAACACCTTGGACACAGTGAATACTCAGCCCACATCCATCCTGATGCCCAGTCTTTGTACAGAGCCCAGTTCTACAACACCTTGGACACAGTGAATACTCAGCCCACATCCATCCTGATGCCCAGTCTTTGTACAGAGCCCAGTTCTACAACACCTTGGACACAGTGAATACTCAGCCCACATCCATCCTGATGCCCAGTTCTACAACACCGTGGACACGGTGAATACTCAGCCCATATCCATCCTGATGCCCAGTCTTTGTACAGAGCCCAGTTCTACAACACCTTGGACACAGTGAATACTCAGCCCACATCCATCCTGATGCCCAGTCTTTGTACAGAGCCCAGTTCTACAACACCTTGGACACAGTGAATACTCAGCCCACATCCATCCTGATGCCCAGTCTTTGTTCAGAGCCCAGTTCTACAACACCTTGGACACAGTGAATACTCTGCCCATATCCATCCTGATGCCCAGTTCTACAACACCTTGGACACAGTGAATACTCAGCCCACATCCATCCTGATGCCCAGTCTTTGTACAGAGCCCAGTTCTACAGCACCTGTGGACACAGTGAATACTCAGCCCCACATCCATCCTGATGCCCAGTCTTTGTACAGAGCCCAGTTCTACAACACCTTGGACACAGTGAATACTCTCCAGCCCATATCCATCCTGATGCCCAGTCTTTGTACAGAGCCCAGTTCTACAACCTTGGACACAGTGAATACTCAGCCCATATCCATCCAGGTTGAATTCAAGTCTTCTGCAGGTGCAGCTGGCCATGTTTGGGACTAATTATACATATCAAGCGGAGATCAGATGTTGCTGGCATTATTGGGAAATGGTGCCAGAGGTGAAGGTCTCTTCAGTCAGGTGGAAGCTTTGGGAAGGGGTCTGCTGGTCGTCCCTGCCTCCTCTGTCGAGGCTGAGAGGAGTTTAGTGCCCGGGAGGCTTAGACATGGCTTAGATCATCCATGAGTCAAACAAGGCTGAATAATGTGGCCATGTGGTACGTGCACTAGCAGAAACTGGACAGACTGGACCTGGACAGGTTTAATGGAAGCCTTCACTTAGATCCAGTGGTGAACCGTGACTATAGGACCTCGGCTTCAGAGGGACCAAAAATCTTCAATACGTTGTCAAACTATAAAATCATAAAAATAACAGAAAACATAGCATCACTTAATGCGCCCCGACATTATATAGTCTGTAGTCGGCGTTCTAGTGAAGGAGGAGCTTTTGATGACATTGTGAACAATGACATTCCTCAGTCGGCCCCATGAAGTCAGAACAATACAATAGCACAACTATTTAATTAACAAAATTAAATGAACAAACCAGCTATTACTTCCCATTGCAAAAATATATCACCGATTAGTGTGGTGAACGTCATAAATTAAAGTTACAACACAACAATGTTTCACAGTCATGTGAGGTCCTGGTGGACCTAATGGATAACAGTACAATCATTTGTGCTTCGGCTCATTAAATGGGGTTAATGTAGGGCTCATTAAATGTGGTTAATGTAGGGCTCATTAAATGGGGTTAATGTGGGGCTCATTAAATGGGGTTATGTAGGGCTCATTAAATGGGGTTAATGTAGGGCTCATTAAATGGGGTTAATGTAGGGCTCATTAAATGGGGTTAATGTAGGGCTCATTAAATGGGGTTAATGTAGGGCTCATTAAATGGGGTTAATGTTAGGGCTCATTAAATGGGTTAATGTAGGGCTCATTAAATGTGGTTAATGTAGGGCTCATTAAATGGGGTTAATGTAGGAGCTCATTAAATGGGGTTAATGTAGGGCTCATTAAATGTAGTTAATGTAGGAGCTCATTAAATGAGGGGTTAATGTAGAGGCTCATTAAATAGGTTAACAGGGCTCATTAAATGGGGTTAATGTAGGGCTCATTAAATGGGGTTAATGTAGGAGCTCATTAAATGTGGTTAATGTAGGGCTCATTAAATGGGGTTAATGTAGGGCTCATTAAATGTGGTTAATGTAGAGGGCTCATTAAATGGGGTTAATGTAGGGCTCATTAAATGGGGTTAATATGAGGGCTCATTAAATGGGGTTAATGTAGGGCTCATTAAATGGGGTTAATATTGGTCTCATCAGGCTCAGGTAGCATCAGATTAGAATGTTCATGCTGAATCAAAGCTCTCATCAAATCCCAGACATTTATATGCGTTATAATGCTTTTTTGAATGACACTTCAAGTTTTGGTGGAAACTACCAGGTTACCGGAGAAAAGTGATTTATTATCGTATAATACCGGGGAAATAATCAACTAATGCGCATACAGGTGGATTCACAAGACACCAATCAAGTAACTTACATATATACAGTATCTTCATTAGGCCTAATGGCATTTTATGAAGTTAGTTATAGTGATTTAATAAGTCTAATTATAAAAGTAAGCCTCCAAAGTGCCATGTTTCTTAGTTTATTATGTGGAAACATTTAGGCAGCCAGGACCATCTGCTCCTTAGCTCTCTTACTGCAGTCCAGTGCCATAGACATCTTTGAAGTTTGGCCTCTAGTAATTTAGGAGGGACACTTTGAAGGCCTTCTCACAATGGACTTATCATACAAGGCTCTACAGACAGATACAAAAAAAGACAGGCTATTTTTATTGTTGACGTTATTTTCGTTGACGATGTCTTGAAGTCAAGTCGTTCAACATTGAAATGCAGTTTTCTGTACCACAGGACAACCAGGGAAAAGCGACGGTCGGTGGAACTCTGGCGCCACCAAGTGGACAATTGCTTCAGTTCGTTTTGTGGCAGCAATGCTACCAGATATACTTGATACAAGATCAAATGTTACGTCAATATCTCCAATTGCCCCCATCCCCTACACGTAATATATTATTATTCCAATTTAGCTGTTGATCAGGTTAACGTGTTCTCTCATTTCTGATTGGAGGGGATGACCACGTGATCTTAGAACCTACAAATGTGTTACTGTAACAGTCAAGCGTGGTTATTCTGGCGTTGATCAACTCCATCCATGCCCCTGGGATTTATTTAAAGCATTGTATTTTTTATGGAAAACAAAAAAGCATACAGTGCTCATTTTGGTGCAATCATAACCGAGTTTGACGTGTCGGAGAACGGCCACTTCGTCCCGAAACCATTGTAGGTATCACTTCTCGGCCTTTTGGCTAAGATCAAAGTGTAGTATCTCTGTTTCTTATCAGTTTAATATCTGATACGTCCCCTATCTGGGGACCATATATTAAATTGATTTTGGAATAAGGAGATGGAATAGGGGCTTGCTCCGTCCACTCACGCATCGACCTGTTATTGCAGTACCTCCAGGAACGGTGCACCCCCTTTCATTATAAGAAATCAGACAGAGGAAGCAGTTGCTTCGTTGGTCTATAATTGTATTTTCACATTGAGCAACTGTTTGAACGTTAAATGACGAGACATGGGCATTGATGCAGTGATGCCAGTCTTGTTCAGTACATCACAACACATCCGGGTATCTCAAGCACCCCGGTAAAACACAAGAGTTGCAGTAATGAACATTTACCAGCAGATGGCATCACTGTGCCCATCTTACACCCATAACATCTTCCATTTAATAAAATAGGATCCAATTCCATGTATTCAATTCATAGGCTGGTTTTCTCATAGTTTTGTAGACTTTCCATTGGCGTGCAAACACAATCCACAATAGAAATAAGGAAAGCTGGATACAACGGGGAACACTACCGATAGGAATGTATAGGCCTCAATCCACAAAACATTTGGACACGAAACTATTGAATGTCGGATAAATCATGTAAAACAATCTGGTTGATGGTTAGCCTCATATATACCATGATCTATTTCAAATGTAGAACATACATCTAACTCAACAATAGGAAACGATGTGTGAGTTTAGCTATTGTCTACTTCAGATGTATATTGACAAAGAGGCACTGATCGATCTTCCTCTCCAGCCCTCTCTTCTCTGGTCCTATCTTTCTCCTCTCCTCTGGTCTATCTTCTCTCTCCAGCCTCTCTTCTCTATCTTCTCCTCTCCTCTGGTCTATCTTCTCCTCTCAAGCCCTCTCTCCTCTATCTTCTCCTCTCATCCCTCTCTCACAAGCCCCCATTGAAAGCAGGCTTCGCGCTGAACACGTACAGACTTGTTCCCCAGGTAGCTGTTTAGAAGTGCGTGTGAGATGACGTCAAAGATTGAGCCAACCTCCATGACAAGATCCATTTGGGAGAATCATACCCTGAGAGTTCTGCTTTACATGAGACAAAATTTAAACGGTTTTAGAGCTTTAGAGTGTTTTCTATTCGATAATATTTTTGCTGTACATATATTAGCAATTTTGGGAAAAAATGACGCAGTTTACTATGGATATGCTTTCTCCAACAGGGGCGTTATGTTAAGGTTAAGCGTGAGGTTTGGGGAAGAAGGTTAAAGGTTAGGAGTAAGTTGAGGATTAAGGTTAAGAGAAGTGGATGATTGCTGTGGTCTGTGAGTGTTGGATGAATGGGAGGGGAGGGAGGGGGAATATCGGTGATTTTAATGGTCCTTAAAAATGTTTTGAATATCCTCTTCTACTAAGTGCATTGAATAATTGTATTTGCATAATCAGATCACTTTGAATGATATCCTGTAGAACCTGCAATTTGTGATTTATTATTCCCTTAAATGTATGTTTAGGATGGTAACTGTGTTTATGAAGTAAAACATGTATTGTGTCTGTTGGTTTGATAAACTCTAAGTGTGTAAGTGTTTCTGTGATTGATTATTATTACTGTGAAAAACTGTTATTGTCTAAAGTTGATATTGAGGATGAATTGTGTATTTAACCTTGATGGATGGATGATGACCGTTGAGAATGTTTATAAAGTTTGTGAATAACTGGATGTCATAGAGGTCAGGCTCATATTATGTCATCTAAAAGCGGTAATAGAAAGTGGGTTGAGTATGGACACTTGACAGTGCCTCTCTCCCATTCAGCCATGTATATATTAGGCATTAGTAAGATTGCAAATATTTTACCATGGCTGTTCCCTCCACCTGCGAATGACAGTCATTGAATAAGAGTCATTACCTGGTCAGGCTGATTTCAATAGTTGTAATAATGTTCTTTGTCGGTCTAGTGTTGTCTGAATTTGTCTCTTAGTCTTCTAATTATTGTATTCCTGTTTATATGTTATGTTGGTGTATGAGCTATCGCTATCTATAGAATATGTGTGTATAGGAGGAACAATATAGGTCCAATCTACTCTCAGCAAGTGGTAGAATTGTCCCTGAGAAAACTGGGAGTGCCTTGTGGAGAGAGGGTTGATGTGATGATCTATATATTGTGAGATGTTGTAGGATTCCTATTGCAGTCTGGAACAATCTGCAGGAGGAACTTAAAGGGATATATGTCTCAAGTTCCTTGTGTACTGCTGGTAAATGAATAAGTCTGAAGTCGTGGGGTGTCTGTACCGTGAAAGTCCCGTTGTTTTGCTGTGATGTAGTGTTGGTCGTAGAGTCTTTTATTATTGTCATAGCTGTGTCTGTGTCTGTGGTTGTATACTGTTTTCTATTTGTTTTATAGTGTTTGGTAACTGTCTGTTAGCTTCATACATGTATTAATTGTTTATCCAGTATTACTATTTTTGAATCTTTGTCTGCTGGTTTAATGATGATGTGTGGGTTGTTTTTAAGTTGTTGTATTGCCTGTCTTTCTACGTGTGTGAGTTATCCTCCCTATCTGTGTGAGTCTGATGGTTGTGAAGTGTGTTCTTGTCCATTCTAATTAGTCTCCTGATTCTACCATCTATCTGGGAGTTTTAGGTTCCCAGGTAGATGGTAAAGTAAATAGTGGTGATTGTCATCTGTGTTTGTAGTCAAAATAGTCCAACAGTTTTAAGTCTTCTATGGTATTTGTGGGTGTCCCTTTGAAGTTCCCCAATCAAATTTGTTTGGGCGAG
>NC_088398.1:0-15000 GCF_034236695.1 Oncorhynchus nerka
CAGTCCCTCAGCTCAGAGACAGAATTCCCCGTTATACTCACACAGGCCGTAACAACCCTCAGGAGAATGGCTGCTGAATGTACCGTAAACGTGATCCATGGGCTCTAGGACCTTCTCCAAGTGTCAACACAGAGGAACACCATTTTGTGATTTATATTTTATTTAGGGCACTGTTCTCACTAACAGCAAAGAGATTGACAAAGATCGTGTTGTGGTTCAGACCAGTCAATCTATTACCATCATATGCTGCATGGACAGACTGAAGTACTTAGAGGAATGCACACATAATACAACGGTGTGTAGAATATGTTTACCCTCCACTACAACCCTGTTGTTACTGTATGGTTACTGTTTGTGTTGGGACAACATGAAAATGAAGATCATGATTATGGAACATTTGCATACTCATGTTGTAGCTGTCACTAGGTCTGAAAATGCTTTATAAAGGCAAGCTCACATCATGCAACACCTATGTGTAGCACTCACTATTTGGGTAATGCACAGTAGCCATGTTGTGCCAATACTCACCACATATTAACACTGGCTATCAATGTCATGAGCACATAGAAAATACAGTAGCAGCTGGATTCATGACCATTTAGGCCAGAGAGTGCAGACATGCCCAGACATGTTCAGGATGCCTAGTGACTATTTCCTCTCTCTGCCTTCTGTTAACCCGTTTTTTTCTCCATCTCTTATAGCTGTCATTTCATAAAGCAGAGTGTCTTAGTGAGTGTGAGTCCATATTACAGTGTTATTGTCAAATCACCAGTAGCAAAGTAGAGACTTAGTCTTTCTAAGAACAATGCAGTGAAACCAAGCTGAGAGGTTCTCACCAGTAATGAGAATCCTCATCAGACACCTACATTATCTTACCCCTTCATATTCACACTGCTTTGTAGTTGGAAGTACCTAAATACTCATCCCACACAGAATGCTCAGAGACACAATGAGCCAGTCTGCAACCTTAAATGGCCCATTTAGTGAGCTACCTTATGAGACTTCATTATACTGAATGTCTAGCTCTTTCAGAACAGTTAGGCTGATTTCCTCTGTGTATCTGTTTACAGTAGTAATAGTGGCAGTAGTAGTGGCAGTAGTAATGGTAGTAATAGTAGTAGAATATATTAGTTACTCAACTGTAAACAAAGTGAATGTACATTTGAATATAATTTGACTAATATGCTTACAAGTTAGTTACTCATGTTCTTACTGTATTGTTCTATGTAATTACACCAATAACCTGAAATACCATGTAATTACATGACATATGTGCAACTGTGTGTGTGCGCGTGTGCTAGTTTCACGGCCTGCTGGGTTTTACTACCAACTTGAACAGTGTGTCTTTTGAACTTCTCTAGGTAACTATATTGTGAAGCCATTTGACCAGGAACCCATTGAACTAGATGATTATGACTCACAGTAGCTTGAGACATGCAGAGAGATCTTGGTATTGTTGCTTTGGCTCCAGTAACTTTCTTCTGCATTATATAATAATAGTGAAGGCATCAAAACTATGAAATAACACATATGGAATCATGTAGAAACCAAAAAAAAGTGTTAACCAAATCAAATGATATTTTATACTTGAGATTGTTCAAAGTAGCCACCCTTTGCCTTGATGACAGCTTTGCACAGTCTTGGCATTCTCTCAACCAGGTAGTCACCTGGAATGCATTTCAATTAACAGGTGTGCCTTGTTAATTGAAATGCAAGTCAGTCATTCTGGAAAATGTCAAGAACTTGAAAGTTTCTTCAAGTGCAGTCGCAAAAACCACCAAGTGCTATGATAAAAATGGCTCTCCTTAGGACCACCACAAGAAAGGAAGACCCAGAGTTACCTCTGCTGCAGAGGATACGTTCATTAGAGTTACCAGCCTCAGAAATTGCAGGCCAAATAAATGCTTCACAGAGTTCAAGTAACAGACACATCTCAACATCAGCTGTTCAGAGGAGACTCAGGCCTACATGGTCAAATTGCTGCAAAGAAACCACTACTAAAAGGACACCAATAAGAATAAGAAACTTGCTTAGGCCAACTGGCGCCGACTGAGATGGCCGCCTCGCTTCGCGTTCCTAGGAAACTATGCAGTTTTTTGTTTTTTTACGTGTTATTTCTTACATTAGTACCCCAGGTCATCTTAGGTTTCATTACATACAGTCGAGAAGAACTACTGAATATAAGATCAGCGCCAACTCACCATCAGTACGACCAAGAATATGTTTTCCGCGACGCGGATCCGGTGTTCTGCCTTACAAACAGGACAACGGAATGGATCGCATGCAGCGTCCCAAGGAAACGACTCCGAAAAAGAGGGAAACGAGGCGGTGTTCTGGTCAGACTCCGAAAAAGGGCACATCGCGCACCACTCCCCAGCATTCTTCTTGCCAATGTCCAGTCTCTTGACAACAAGGTTGACGAAATCCGAGCAAGGGTAGCATTCCAGAGGGACATCAGAGACTGCAACGTTCTCTGCTTCACAGAAACATGGCTTACTGGGAAGACGCTATCCGATGCGGTGCAGCCAACGGGTTTCTCCACGCATCGCGCCGATAGAAACAAACATCTTTCTGGTAAGAAGAGTGGCGGGGGTGTATGCCTCATGACTAACGAGACATGGTGTGATGAAGGAAACATACAGGAACTCAAATCCTTCTGTTCACCTGATTTAGAATTCCTCACAATCAAATGTAGACCGCATTATCTTCCAAGAGAATTCTCTCGATTATAATCACAGCCGTATATATCCCCCAAGCAGACACATCGATGGCTCTGAACGAACTTTATTTAACTCTTTGCAAACTGGAAACCATTTATCCGGAGGCTGCATTCATTGTAGCTGGGGATTTTAACAAAGCTAATCTGAAAACAAGACTCCCTAAATTTTACCAGCATATCGATTGCGCAACCAGGGGTGGTAAAACCTTGGATCATTGTTACTCTAACTTCCGCGACGCATATAAGGCCCTGCCCCCCCCTTTCGGAAAAGCTGACCACGACTCCATTTTGCTGATCCCTGCCTACAGGCAGAAACTAAAACAAGAGGCTCCCACGCTGAGGTCTGTCCAACGCTGGTCAGACCAAGCTGACTCCACACTCCAAGACTGCTTCCATCACGTGGACTGGGACATGTTTCGTATTGCGTCAGATGGAAATATTGACGAATACGCTGATTCGGTGTGCGAGTTCATTAGAACGTGCGTCGAAGATGTCGTTCCCATAGCAACGATAAAAACATTCCCAAACCAGAAACCGTGGATTGATGGCAGCATTCGCGTGAAACTGAAAGCGCGAACCACTGCTTTTAATCAGGGCAAGGTGTCTGGCAACATGACCGAATACAAACAGTGCAGCTATTCCCTCTGCAAGGCTATTAAACAAGCTAAGCGTCAGTACAGAGACAAAGTAGAATCTCAATTCAACGGCTCAGACACAAGAGGCATGTGGCAGGGTCTACAGTCAATCACGGACTACAAGAAGAAACCCAGCCCAGTCACGGACCAGGATGTCTTGCTCCCAGGCAGACTAAATAACTTTTTTGCCCGCTTTGAGGACAATACAGTGCCACTGACACGGCCTGCAACGAAAACATGCGGTCTCTCCTTCACTGCAGCCGAGGTGAGTAAGACATTTAAACGTGTTAACCCTCGCAAGGCTGCAGGCCCAGACAGCATCCCCAGCCGCGCCCTCAGAGCATGCGCAGACCAGCTGGCCGGTGTGTTTACGGACATATTCAATCAATCCCTATACCAGTCTGCTGTTCCCACATGCTTCAAGAGGGCCACCATTGTTCCTGTTCCCAAGAAAGCTAAGGTAACTGAGCTAAACGACTACCGCCCCGTAGCACTCACTTCCGTCATCATGAAGTGCTTTGAGAGACTAGTCAAGGACCATATCACCTCCACCCTACCTGACACCCTAGACCCACTCCAATTTGCTTACCGCCCAAATAGGTCCACAGACGATGCAATCTCAACCACACTGCACACTGCCCTAACCCACCTGGACAAGAGGAATACCTATGTGAGAATGCTGTTCATCGACTACAGCTCGGCATTCAACACCATAGTACCCTCCAAGCTCGTCATCAAGCTCGAGACCCTGGGTCTCGACCCCGCCCCTGTGCAACTGGGTACTGGACTTCCTGACGGGCCGCCCCCAGGTGGTGAGGGTAGGCAACAACATCTCCTCCCCGCTGATCCTCAACACGGGGGCCCCACAGGGTGCGTTCTGAGCCCTCTCCTGTACTCCCTGTTCACCCGACTGCGTGGCCATGCACGCCTCCAACTCAATCATCAAGTTTGCGGACGACACAACAGTGGTAGGCTTGATTACCAACAACGACGAGACGGCCTACAGGGAGGGAGGTGAGGGCCCTCGGAGTGTGGTGTCAGGAAAATAACCTCACACTCAACGTCAACAAAACTAAGGAGATGATTGTGGACTTCAGGAAACAGCAGAGGGAACACCCCTATCCCATCGATGGATCAGTAGTGGAGAGGGTAGCAAGTTTTAAGTTCCTCGGCATATACATCACAGACAAACTGAATTGGTCCACTCACTCTGACAGCGTCGTGAAGAAGGCGCAGCAGCGCCTCTTCAACCTCAGGAGGCTGAAGAAATTCGGCTTGTCACCAAAAGCACTCACAAACTTCTACAGATGCACAATCGAGAGCATCCTGGCGGGCTGTATCACCGCCTGGTACGGCAACTGCTCCGCCCTCAACCGTAAGGCTCTCCAGAAGGTAGTGAGGTCTGCACAACGCATCACCGGGGGCAAACTACCTGCCCTCCAGGACACCTACACCACCCGATGTTACAGGAAGGCCATAAAGATCATCAAGGACTTCAACCACCCGAACCACTGCCTGTTCACCCCGCTATCATCCAGAAGGCGAGGTCAGTACAGGTGCATCAAAGCTGGGACCGAGAGACTGAAAAACAGCTTCTATCTCAAGGCCATCAGACTGTTAAATAGCCACCACTAACATTGAATGGCTGCTGCCAACACACTGTCATTGACACTGACCCAACTCCAGCCACTTTAATAATGGGAATTGATGGGAAATGATGTAAATATATCACTAGCCACTTTAAACAATGCTACCTTATATAATGTTACTTACCCTACACTATTCATCTCATATGCATATGTATATACTGTACTCTAGATCATCGACTGCATTCTTATGTCACTAGCCACTTAAACTATGCCACTTTGTTTACTTTGTCTACATACTCATCTCATATGTATATACTGTACTCGATACCATCTACTGTATGCTGCTCTGTACCATCACTCATTCATATATCCTTATGTACATATTCCTTATCCCCTTACACTGTGTATAAGACAGTAGTTTTGGAATTGTTAGTTAGATTACTTGTTGGTTATCACCGCATTGTCGGAACTAGAAGCACAAGCATTTCGCTACACTCGCATTAACATCTGCTAACCATGTGTATGTGACAAATACAATTTGATTTGATGATTTGATTTGAAACACGAACAATGTAGGTGAATGGATGATCTCTGCATGTGTGGTTCCCACCATGAAGCATGGCGGTAGAGGTGTGATGGTGCTTTGCTGGTGACACTGTTCGTGATTTATTTAGAATTTAAGGCACACTTAACCAGCATTGCTACCAATGCATTCTGCAGCGATACACCACACCATCTGGTTTGCACTTAGTGGAACTATCATTTGTTTTTCAAGCATTTTTCAGCATCAAGAGCGATATCGTTGATATATACAGAGAGGAGAGTCGGCCCGAGAATTGAACCCTGTGGCACCCCATAGAGACTGCCAGAGGTCCGGACAACAGGCCCTCCGATTTGACACACTGAACTCTATCAGAGAAGTAGTTGGTAAACCAGGCGAGGCAATCATTTGAGAAACCAAGGCTGTCGAGTCTGCCAATAAGAATGTGGTGATTGACAGAGTCAAAAGCCTTGGCCAGGTTTGTACCAGGGTCATCTCTGAGCCACAAGACGGTGTTAGACTACTGAGCTAAAGCCTATCATTAGCTTCCTCCTTTACACTCAGCCTCTCTCTCTTTCCCACACAGATGAAAGGAACCAGACAGTGGCCTGGGTTCTTATGGGATGTTTTGCTGGAGTTATCATACTGTTATTTGCTGGAGAGAGGTGTGTATGGGGGGGGTGGTCCACACAGTGGCCTGGGTTCTTATGAGATGTTTTGCTGGAGTTATCATACTGTTATTTGCTAGAGAGAGGTGTGTATGGGGGGGGGGGGGGGTCCACACAGTGGCCTGGGTTCCTGTGGGATGTTTTGCTGGAGTCATCATACTGTTACTTGCTGGAGAGAGGTGTGTATGGAGGGGGTGGTCCACACCGTTTTTCAGTTTAGTCAAGGTTACTGAGACATTGTAGGTCACTGAATGTATATAAATGATTATTTTGTGAATTTGTACGTATTGCTAAAGATATCTGTTTGGTATTTCAGTTACAGATGTGTTGACAGGAGCAGGAATAGGACCCAACGAATCTGTTTTAAAAGTTTCATTTTTAAAGCATTGTAATGGGCAAGTGGCTTGAGATAGTCTTGTATTACATTCTGAGACAGTTTTAGTCCAGCAGTGGATCTCTTGCTGTGGAAGCTAGATTCCCATAGCTGCACTTTTAGTCTACGATGAGTGACCAGGCATATTAACACACATACAAATGTACAGTATACAAACTCATATTACTATGTTGGGGGGGAAATGACTCATCTGTGGTCTGTTGAGTAATAGTGTCACCTGGTAGTGGAGACGGTGTGATACTATTTGTGTTTCTAGTTTTCTAGTTACTGTAAAGATGGGTGAAATATTTCTGTATCAGACAGCACACAGACACATGACATTCCTTTCCCCCTCTCTTTCACTAGTTCCTAACAGTTCATACCAGTTCACTTCCTGTCGTATGCTGCAACAGATATAGTTCCTCTCCCTCCCTCCCAGCTATACCAGGGAAGTCCTTGTGTGATTTATGAATGGCTAGATATTGAACCAGAGAGGATGTGACATCAGTTCCCAGCCACACCTACTCACACCCCTCTGCCAAGACATTGTCTGTTAAACAAGTATTATTATAATACATCATTATATATCTAGTAATATAAACATAATATACATGTTGTACATAGTAGAACATGAAATATGATTATGATATGTATTACCGTTTTCCAGTTAGTCACTGAGGAAGTGACTCATGGATCCAATGTCAGGCTTTTAGTAGATTCAATTGACCCATAGACACGGATTTAAAGTTTCCCCCTAATGAAGTAGGGTTCGGGAAGCTGATCCTAGATCTGTGCCTATGGGCTCGTCTGACCCAGATTTGAGTGTTGTCTTTAGGTCAGCTAATGCTTATAGTGAGGGATGTAGGACTGGCATCTTTCCACATCTTATATTGGTTTATATTCTATGTGAGCACAAAGCAAATAGCCAGATTCCAAACTGCTACCTTGCTGCTCTCCTTAGGGGAGCTTGTTGACTTCCCTTTGTGGATCTGAAAGGACAACTACAAGTGGAAGGCTAAGGGTGTGTTAGACCTGCAGGAGAAGTTCAAATGGGGCTAGAGAATCATAACTGCTGTTGTAGAAATACTGACAGGATATATAACACATTATTAGGCTTCTGACATGACAAGAAAATTACTTATTTTTGTTCAATTTCATAATGAATGATACTGACTGTATTTGTTCATGTGATTTTTATTTTATTTTATTGAATCATTACTCATGTGTTTAACACTCATTTGTTTGCTTTGCTAAAACCTGCTCAACAACTTGTATTAAAACATCCTGCTATTCATCTCTGTGTGTCTTGTTGGTTTAATCTGTTTTCCCTTGATTGATTTAATTCATTTGTAACTGTACTCCACTCAGACTGTGTTATTTAGATATAATTTAAGAGCCATTCTTTAAATGTATCCCCTGGTGTATTAACTTGGTTTATGTGTATTATCTGACCCCTGTATGTCCTTGCCGTGTCTGAATCCTGGCTCAGGAAGGCCACCAAAAATTCTGAGATTTCCATACCCAACTATAACATCTTCCGTCAAGATAGAACTGCCAAAGGGGGAGGAGTTGCAGTCTACTGCAGAGATAGCCTGCAAAGTAATGTCATACTTTCCAGGTCCATACCCAAACAGTTCGAACTACTAATTTTGAAAATTACTCTCTCCAGAGATAAGTCTCTCACTGTTGCCGCCTGCTACCAACCCCCCTCAGCTCCCAGCTGTGCCCTGGACACCATTTGTGAATTGATCGCCCCCCATCTAGCTTCAGAGTTTGTTCTGTTAGGTGACATTTACATGACATTTAAGTCATTTAGCAGACGCTCTTATCCAGAGCGACTTACAAATTGGTGCATTCACCTTATGACATCCAGTGGAACAGCCACTTTACAATAGTGCATCTAAATCTTTTAAGGGGGGGTGAGAAGGATTACTTTATCCTATCCTAGGTATTCCTTAAAGAGGTGGGGTTTCAGGTGTCTCCGGAAGGTGGTGATTGACTCCGCTGTCCTGGCGTCGTGAGGGAGTTTGTTCCACCATTGGGGGGCCAGAGCAGCGAACAGTTTTGACTGGGCTGAGCGGGAACTGTGCTTCCTCAGTGGTAGGGAGGCGGGCAGGCCAGAGGTGGATGAACGCAGTGCCCTTGTTTGGGTGTAGGGCCTGATCAGAGCCTGGAGGTACTGAGGTGCCGTTCCCCTCACAGCTCCGTAGGCAAGCACCATGGTCTTGTAGCGGATGCGAGCTTCAACTGGAAGCCAGTGGAGAGAGCGGAGGAGCGGGGTGACGTGAGAGAACTTGGGAAGGTTGAACACCAGACGGGCTGCGGCGTTCTGGATGAGTTGTAGGGGTTTAATGGCACAGGCAGGGAGCCCAGCCAACAGCGAGTTGCAGTAATCCAGACGGAGATGACAAGTGCCTGGATTAGGACCTGCGCCGCTTCCTGTGTGAGGCAGGGTCGTACTCTGCGGATGTTGTAGAGCATGAACCTACAGGAACGGGCCACCGCCTTGATGTTAGTTGAGAACGACAGGGTGTTGTCCAGGATCACGCCAAGGTTCTTAGCGCTCTGGGAGGAGGACACAATGGAGTTGTCAACCGTGATGGCGAGATCATGGAACGGGCAGTCCTTCCCCGGGAGGAAGAGCAGCTCCGTCTTGCCGAGGTTCAGCTTGAGGTGGTGATCCGTCATCCACACTGATATGTCTGCCAGACATGCAGAGATGCGATTCGCCACCTGGTCATCAGAAGGGGAAAGGAGAAGATTAATTGTGTGTCGTCTGCATAGCAATGATAGGAGAGACCATGTGAGGTTATGACAGAGCCAAGTGACCTGGTGTATAGCGAGAATAGGAGAGGGCCTAGAACAGAGCCCTGGGGGACACCAGTGGTGAGAGCACGTGGTGAGGAGACAGATTCTCGCCACGTCACCTGGTAGGAGCGACCTGTCAGGTAGGACGCAATCCAAGCGTGGGCCGCGCCGGAGATGCCCAACTCGGAGAGGGTGGAGAGGAGGATCTGATGGTTCACAGTATCGAAGGCAGCCGATAGGTCTAGAAGGATGAGAGCAGAGGAGAGAGAGTTAGCTTTAGCAGTGCGGAGGGCCTCCGTGATACAGAGAAGAGCAGTCTCAGTTGAATGACTAGTCTTGAAACCTGACTGATTTGGATCAAGAAGGTCATTCTGAGAGAGATAGCGGGAGAGCTGGCCAGGACGGCACGTTCAAGAGTTTTGGAGAGAAAAGAAAGAAGGGATACTGGTCTGTAGTTGTTGACATCGGAGGGATCGAGTGTAGGTTTTTTCAGAAGGGGTGCAACTCTCGCTCTCTTGAAGACGGAAGGGACGTAGCCAGCGGTCAGGGATGAGTTGATGAGCGAGGTGAGGTAAGGGAGAAGGTCTCCGGAAATGGTCTGGAGAAGAGAGGAGGGGATAGGGTCAAGCGGGCAGGTTGTTGGGCGGCCGGCCGTCACAAGACGCGAGATTTCATCTGGAGAGAGAGGGGAGAAAGAGGTCAGAGCACAGGGTAGGGCAGTGTGAGCAGAACCAGCGGTGTCGTTTGACTTAGCAAATGAGGATCGGATGTCGTCGACCTTCTTTTCAAAATGGTTGACGAAGTCATCTGCAGAGAGAGGGAGGAGGGGGGGAGGGGGAGGAGGATTCAGGAGGGAGGAGAAGGTGGCAAAGAGCTTCCTAGGGTTAGAGGCAGATGCTTGGAATTTAGAGTGGTAGAAAGTGGCTTTAGCAGCAGAGACAGAAGAGGAAAATGTAGAGAGGAGGGAGTGAAAGGATGCCAGGTCCGCAGGGAGGCGAGTTTTCCTCCATTTCCGCTCGGCTGCCCGGAGCCCTGTTCTGTGAGCTCGCAATGAGTCGTCGAGCCACTGAGGCGGGAGGGAGGACCGAGCCGGCCTGGAGGATAGGGGACATAGAGAGTCAAAGGATGCAGAAAGGGAGAGAGGAGGTTGAGGAGGCAGAATCAGGAGATAGGTTGGAGAAGGTTTGAGCAGAGGGAAGAGATGATAGGATGGAAGAGGAGAGAGTAGCGGGGGAGAGAGAGCGAAGGTTGGGACGGCGCGATACCATCCGAGTAGGGGCAGTGTGGGAAGTGTTGGATGAGAGCGAGAGGGAAAAGGATACAAGGTAGTGGTCGGAGACTTGGAGGGGAGTTGCAATGAGGTTAGTGGAAGAACAGCATCTAGTAAAGATGAGGTCGGCGTATTGCCTGCCTTGTGAGTAGGGGGAAGGTGAGAGGGTGAGGTCAAGAGGAGAGGAGTGGAAAGAAGGAGGCAGAGAGGAATGAGTCAAAGGTAGATGTGGGGAGGTTAAAGTCGCCCAGAACTGTGAGAGGTGAGCCGTCCTCAGGAAAGGAGCTGATCAAGGCATCAAGCTCATTGATGAACTCTCGAGGAACCTGGAGGGCGATAAATGATAAGGATGTTAAGCTTGAAAGGGCTGGTAACTGTGACAGCATGGAATTCAAAGGAGGCGATAGACAGATGGGTAAGGGGAGAAAGAGAGAATGACCACTTGGGAGAGATGTGGATCCCGGTGCCACCACCCCGCTGACCAGAAGCTCTCGGGGTGTGCGAGAACACGTGGGCGGACGAAGAGAGAGCAGTAGGAGTAGCAGTGTTATCTGTGGTGATCCATGTTTCCGTCAGTGCCAAGAAGTCTAGGGACTGGAGGGAGGCATAGGCTGAGATGAACTCTGCCTTGTTGGCCGCAGATCGGCAGTTCCAGAGGCTACCGGAGACCTAAACTGGGATATGCTTAACACCCCGGCAGTCCTACAATCTAAGCTAGATGCCCTCAATTTCGAACAAATCATCAAGGAACCCACCAGGTACAACCCTAACTCTGTAAACAAGGGCACCCTCATAGACGTCATCCTGACCAACTGGCCCTCCAAATACACCTCCGCTGTCTTCAACCAGGATCTCAGCGATCACTGCCTCGTTGCCTGTATCCGCTACGGAGACGCAGTCAAACGACCACCCCTCATCACTGTCAAACGCTCCCTAAAACACTTCTGTGAGCAGGCCTTTCTAATCGACCTGGCCCGGGTATCCTGGAAGGACATTGACCTCATCCCGTCAGTTGAGGATGCCTGGTCATTCTTTAAAAGTAACTTCCTCACCATTTTAGATATGCATGCTCCGTTCAAAAAATGCAAAACTAAGAACAGATATAGCCCTTGGTTCACTCCAGACCTGACTGCCCTCGACCAGCACAAAAACATCCTGTGGCGGACTGCAATAGCATCGAATAGTCCCAATATGCAACTGTTCAGGGAAGTCAGGAACCAATACACGCAGTCAGTCAGGAAAGCTAAGGCCAGCTTCTTCAGGCAGAAGTTTGCATCCTGTAGCTCCAACTCCAAAAAGTTCTGGGACACTGTGAAGTCCATGGAGAACAAGAGCACCTCCTCCCAGCTGCCCACTGCACTGAGGCTAGGTAACACGGTCACCACCGATAAATCCAGGATTATCGAAAACTTCAACAAGCATTTCTCAACGGCTGGCCATGCCTTCCGCCTGGCTACTAAAACCTCGGCCAACAGCTCCGCCCCCCCCGCAGCTACTCGCCCAAGCCTCTCCAGGTTCTCCTTTACCCAAATCCAGATAGCAGATGTTCTGAAAGAGCTGCAAAACCTGGACCCGTACAAATCAGCTGGGCTTGACAATCTGGACCCTCTATTTCTGAAACTATCCGCCGCCATTGTCGCAACCCCTATTACCAGCCTGTTCAACCTCTCTTTCATATCGTCTGAGATCCCCAAGGATTGGAAAGCTGCCGCAATCATCCCCCTCTTCAAAGGGACCCAAACTGTTACAGACCTATATCCATCCTGCCCTGCCTATCTAAGGTCTTCGAAAGCCAAGTCAACAAACAGGTCACTGACCATCTCGAATCCCACCGTACCTTCTCCGCTGTGCAATCTGGTTTCCGAGCCGGTCACGGGTGCACCTCAGCCACGCTCAAGGTACTAAACGATATCATAACCGCCATCGATAAAAGACAGTACTGTGCAGCCGTCTTCATCGACCTTGCCAAGGCTTTCGACTCTGTCAATCACCATATTCTTATCGGCAGACTCAGTAGCCTCGGTTTTTCGGATGACTGCCTTGCCTGGTTCACCAATTACTTTGCAGACAGAGTTCAGTGTGTCAAATCGGAGGGCATGCTGTCCAGTCCTCTGGCAGTCTCTATGGGGGTGCCACAGGGTTCAATTCTCGGGCCGACTCTTTTCTCTGTATATATATATCAATGATGTTGCTCTTGCTGCGGGCGATTCCCTGATCCACCTCTACGCAGACGACACCATTCTATATACTTCCGGCCCGTCCTTGGACACTGTGCTATCTAACCTCCAAACGAGCTTCAATGCCATACAACACTCCTTCCGTGGCCTCCAACTGCTCTTAACCTCATAGTCCGACCAAACCCGTATGCGGTAGCGTAACTACAGCCTCAAGCTCATTAGCATAACGCAACGTTAGCGATTTCTAAAAATCGCAAATGAAATGAAATAAATATGCCTGTTCTCAAGCTTATCCTTTTCTTAACAATCCTGTCGTCTCAGATTTTCAAAATATGCTTTAGAACCAGAGAAAATCACTAATTTGTGTAAGAGTGGTGATAGCTAGCTTAGCATTAGCGTTAGCATTTAGCACGCAACATATTCACAAAAACCAGCCAAGGAATCAAATAAAATAATTTACCTTTGAACAACTTCAGATGTTTCAATGAGGAGACTCTCAGTTACATAGCAGATGTCCAGTTTTTCCTGAAAGATTCTTGTGTAGGACACATCGTTCCCTTTTGTTACTATGCATATGGCTACCGAAACTAACCGAAAATTCAGTCACCTACATGTCGAACTTTTTTCCGAATTAACTCCATAATATCGACTGAAACATGGAAAACGTTGTTTGAATCAATCCTGAAGGTGGTTTGTCATATTTCTCTCCATTGAAAGCACCGTCCTTGTAGCCTGGTTTGTTCTGAGATTTGAATGGAAAAATACCGGGACCTGACTTTTGCGCACCGATTGCCACGCAGACACCAAGCGGGACACCTGGTAAATGTAGTCCCTTATGGTCAATCTTCCAATGATATGCCTACAAATACGTCACAATGCTGCAAAGACCTTGGGGAAACAAGAGAAAGAGTCCGTTCATTCCTGTCGCATTCACAGCCATATAAGGCGATCATGGAAAACGTAGCCTCAGAAATCCTGTGCATTTCCTGGTCGGTCATACATCTTGGTTTTGCCCGAAGCATTTGTTCTAAGGGACTCACAGTGAAAATCTTTGCATTTCTGGAAACGTAAGACTGTCTTCTTTCCAAAACTATCAATTCCAAGCATATTCGAGCATCTTTTCGTGACAAAATATTGCGCTTAAAACGGGCACGTCTTTTTATCCAAAAATGAAATACTGCCCCTAGAGTCTTAACAGGTTAAACGCTAGTAAAACCAAATGCATGCTTTTCAACCGATCGCTGCCTGCACCCGCATGCCCGACTAGCATCACCACCCTGGATGGTTCCGACCTTGAATATGTGGACATCTATAAGTACCTCGGTGTCTGGCTAGACTGCAAACTCTCCTTCCAGACTCACATCAAACATCTCCAATCGAAAATCAAATCAAGAGTCGGCTTTCTATTCCGCAACAAAGCCTCCTTCACTCACGCCGCCAAGCTTACCCTAGTAAAACTGACTATCCTACCGATCCTCGACTTCGGCGATGTCATCTACAAAATGGCTTCCAACACTCTACTCAGCAAACTGGATGCAGTCTATCACAGTGCCATCCGTTTTGTCACCAAAGCACCTTATACCACCCACCACTGCGACTTGTATGCTCTAGTCGGCTGGCCCTCGCTACATATTCGTCGCCAGACCCACTGGCTCCAGGTCATCTACAAGTCCATGCTAGGTAAAGCTCCGCCTTATCTCAGTTCACTGATCACGATGGCAACACCCATCCGTAGCACGCGCTCCAGCAGGTGTATCTCACTGATCATCCCTAAAGCCAACACCTCATTTGGCCGCCTTTCATTCCAGTTCTCTGCTGCCTGTGACTGGAACGAATTGCAAAAATCGCTGAAGTTGGAGACTTTTATCTCCCTCACCAACTTCAAACATCTGCTATCTGAGCAGCTAACCGATCGCTGCAGCTGTACATAGTCTATTGGTAAATAGCCCACCCATTTTCACCTACCTCATCCCCATACTGTTTTTAGTTATTTACTTTTCTGCTCTTTTGCACACCAATATCTCTACCTGTACATGACCATCTGATCATTTATCACTCCAGTGTTAATCTGCAAAAAATGTATTATTCGCCTACCTCATGCCACACAATGTATATAGACTCCCCCTTTTTTTCTACTGTGTTATTGACTTGTTAATTGTTCACTCCATGTGTAACTCTGTGTTGTCTGTTCACACTGCTATGCTTTATCTTGGCCAGGTC